>NC_057794.1:147728009-147731810 GCF_018294505.1 Triticum aestivum | reverse complement strand
GCCGGTGCGAATGAAGGGGCTCCTATTGGGACAGTGGTTGTGGGGGGGGGCAGTGGTGGGGCCTTGCTGAACAAAGAAAACTCGACGTGGGTGGGGGTGGGGGTGGGGGATGGGGGTGGCGGAGGAACACAGGTAGTCGGGGACGGTTCAGGGGAGGACGGGGGGTCGGGGCCAGTGGTTTAGCTGTCTGCCCCTGCGGTGTTCTGTATGGGAAGAATTAGAGACGAGGAAGAAGAAGGGTTAGGAGCCGTAGGATCTTCATCCAACCGCCTGAAATGGTCGACTGACCCAAATGACAAAAGTCACGCGACTTGCATGCACACATGCCTTTATATTCAGTACCATCATCGTACCTGCTTAGCACTGCTCCTGAATCCATCAAGCTAAACAACATGCCACTCATAATTCCAAACTTGTTGCTCCAATACGAATCTGATATGATGTTGATATTACCAAAACAGATAACGTTTAATTGGTAAGCTAATGTTCCTACTTTACTTTCGAAAAGCAGAAGCACCACATATAGAGAGACAGCAGGGAGTTGCATTCTTAATGTGCTCTGGTTCATCATGTGTGGGCACTGCGCAACGAACATTTTATTATCCAAAATCTGCTTGCTCTTCTTTAGCATGCTCCTCTTCCGTTCTTCTTTAATAAGTACTCTCTCCATTCCTAAATACAAGTCTTTGTATAGATTCCACCAGGGACTACATATGGAGGAAAATGAGTGAATCTACACTCTAAATGTATCTGTATACATCTGTATGTGATCCATAGTGGAAATCTCTACAAAGACTTATATTTTGGAATGGAGGGAGTATGATAGTAGTACAGTATGTTCCTTGTAGTGAAGATGAGCAGGGACATTTGCAGTGTAGAGGTCTATACGGTCGGTTGTGATGGACACTTTGAACTCTTCGGGCCTCTTTGATTCGTAGGATTTTGTAAACATAGGAATAGGATTTGTAGTGGCCTGCCCACTTGAATCCCATAAGATTAGCAAGGAAAGGCGGGGAGCTGTGTCGCCTTTGAGAGTTACACTGATATTAACAGTACCACACCTTTAGTTGAAGAGAGCTGGTAGCCGAAGCCTTTCTAGCCGTACCGGCAATACTAGCACATAAATTCCAGCTAGTTCCACTTTGCTGATTTTACTCCTGATGCTTACGGTTTTCTGGTTATATCGACACTATGATCTGTGTAGCTGTTATGTGTCGCACTAGCAGCAGTCCACTCTTGAAGCTAAACAACACACCAAACATAAGTCCAAAGCTTACTTCTTCATATATGAATTGTGATATGATACTGATATTAGTTAACAGACACACATTTAATTGGTGAGGTAATGCTCCCACTTTATTTTCCAAATGCATGTGGCCACATATAGAGAGACAACATGGAATTGCATTTCTTCGGGCGCTGTGATTCATCATGAGTGGGCAACCAACATAGTATGCAATGCAGCGGAACATCAAGAATATGCTTCATGTTCTGTTCTTTAACATGTTCCTCTTTTGTTATTCTGTATTTAGTACGTAAAGTATGTTCCTTGTCCGGAAGGGGAGTAGGGACATCTACAGTCAATAGCTGATAGAGCTGGCATGTAACCGATAGGCTTTCAATTAGTAGCGGCAATACAACACCGTATTTTCCAGCCAGTTCCACTTTCCTGATTTATATATCGTGGTTATGGTGTACCCCATTTATGTACACTATGATCTGCCTAGTTGTTGTGTGCTCTTGTTATCATGGTTTGGCAATAAACTCTCTATACAGTATATTATGAACCTATCATCTGCCAACTATCCTTACTTCTGGAACCTATTTTTTGTGTACTTGTGCCAGATTATATTAATGCACGCACCATATTATAGCACACATGAGCTCTCTCATCAGAATCCAGTGATAGCACACAAGGGTTTACAGGGGCGCCCCTATATTAGAATATCCTTTGCATTACAAAGATAATCTCACTACTATTTATGTTTTCATGGTTCTCAGACATTATACGTAATTACAGTGAATATCAGAATCCGCGCATCAGAAGAATATTGTGGGACACTGCAACGACTTACAAAATTGGCACCAAGGCATTGAGTGCCATTCAAGATGCAATCATACTCATACGCTCCCCACCTGTAGATTCTTGTTCAGAATATGATCCTAATGACTATTCTAACCTCGAGGAGTCAAAGGAAGATGGCTTATCCTGTTCACCCATCAAGGTGCCTGTTCTAATTTGGCACAGTTTTATTGATTGTGTGTATCTTGCATATGTTGTCTTGCATTTCTTCTACTTTGTTGCACCGCCATGTGCTTAGTTTACTCATCATATATGTCAAGATGTCATGCCCATCCATTATCAATACATATTCCATATCTCATCATACCATGTTTTTCCACTCAAATGATGTTCTTGTGCATCAGACATCAAAAAGAAAGAGGGTGATTTCCGAACCTGAAGGAGCACCAGCAAAGTCCTTGAAAAACGTGGTGGTGCTAGAGAAATTAGACAGCACCCCACTTATATTGGTTGTACAACCAGTGACACAAAACATAGGACCGACTCCAGCAGACTGTACCCATACTTCACAGGCCACACCACTAGCCCCACCACACAGGACCTGCACTCTAGCTAAAGGTATGCCGATTTCAGTTGCCATAGCACCAGTCGTACCACAGAAAAATCCCACTCCAGCAAAAAGTACAGCAAGTCCACCGGCCGAAGACCTATCCCAACTTCCTGCAGATTGGAACCCCTTTCCAGTTATTCCCAGTTTTAAAGACAATGCTTTCAATGTTGTTAGGTACTACGTGCATATATTCCCATCATGGGAAGATTATAGTGAAGACAAACACCATTTTCACATCTTCCTGTCCCACTTACGTGTAAGTGCTATTATTCATGATAATTATTTTCCTATTTTCTGCTGATTGAACACATCAATTATTTACATTACATTATTGTAAGTAGACGAGGGTCAATCTGGATAGTCATGACGAGCAAAGCTTGCTTGCGCTTTTCAAGGAAGCATTGCAGCAGTATCAGTGTTACCTGAGGAAATCACACTTTGATGGCAAGTCTATAAACGAATTTCCGGTGAAGTCTCTTGTGCTAAATTTAGAAGACATTGAATGGAAAAAACTTGTTATGCACTGGTCTCGTTCCCAGGATGAGGTATTGTCTATGACATCACATGACAATTCGAACTTCTACTTTTTCGCATGTGCCTTACGAATCTTTTTTGCAGGAAATCAGCTTGAAGAAGAATTCCGGTTTGAAAACAACGACAGGATATCGCAAATATGCTGCCCGCTGCTTCGCTCTTGTTAGTACCTATTGTCATGTATCACTGTACTTGCATTCATACCTGGTTCATTATGTGACAGCAGTATGCATGATAGCTTGCTTATCAATTGTTCGCTCCAAATTATCTGGTCCGTATGAATGGTTACATTAGTGTAGAATATATCCAATGCCAATGAATTTTTTAGCTCTGCATTGTTCTTGTAAGTATCTGATGTCCTTTATCAGTGTACTTATATTGACAGGTACTTGTTCATGTACCATCACTCTGTAGTTTATTTTCCTTTGCCCTCCATTTTCTACGCATCAGATCTATATTTATCCATACCATAAGCTTGGATAACACCGACGGTCCTGAAGAAGTTTAGCTCTACATTGCTCTTGGCTGTACCTTTTGCATGTATCACTGTACTTACATTTATAGCTACTTGGTCAAGTAGCATCACTCTTCATCTTATCTTAAATATTCTCCATTTTTCTTATATTATCACATC
>NC_057794.1:147685005-147727805 GCF_018294505.1 Triticum aestivum | reverse complement strand
AAGCCTTCAAACTTTGTTGTGTATGTTTGGTTAGGCATGACTGCAACAAATGTTTATTTTTGGTGTTTGCATCAAATTGCATGTTTAAATTTTATTATGTAGTTCATAAACAAAAGTTTGTCCTTCTCAATTTAAGTTTTCAGTTGTACAACCAAGTTCCTTCTTCATACCATGTAAATTAAACTATACATAGCAAGTGATCTTCTTTATCACTGCATGTATGCTTCTGTTCTAGATCCGTAATCCAGTGGTGTGGTGAACCTACCCACTACAACACAATGTCATATTCTGTAATGTCTTAACTATGAATAATGTCATATCATTCTACTATTATTTAAACCATCTCTTTATTTGCCAGTATGAAATGGGATAAATTGATATCACACTAACCATTGATACTTATGAGTTCTTGATCTGTAATCCAGTGGTGTCGTGAAGTTGCCAACTCCTTCACAATGTCATTCCCTGCCATGTCTTAACCTGAACAATACCATATTGTGTTAATGCTATTTTAAACTGTGTCACTTTTTTCGTCAGTAAGAAATGTGATGAATTGTCAGCACTAATACTTATATGTGCAAAACCTGTCATCTGTCTGCTTGTTTATCTTTCAGAGTGAGGAGGATATAAGTGTCAAACAAGCGCAGTTTCATCAGCTTGCTCAACTGCTTGCGCTACAGCTCCCGAGCAGGGCTAACCTTTCTTGAACTCTATTGAAGTGATGTCGGTTTTGTATATTATTTTGTCGGCATGTTCATTTGCACTGGTGGCGATCTTTGATGCACAGTGTATATAATCTGTTGTCTGCTTGTGCTTTATTATCATAGTGGCGAACTTTGATGCCCAGTGGATGTAATATGATGTAATTTCTTTATTGTGTAGTCTAGGTTTTTTCTTATTCATGATGTTGCAGTTATTTTACTGTATATATATCTTGTCTTCGCAGTAAACCGGCCAAACCGTAAAATTATGGTACATAATCAGGCCGTCATGCAAATCACTACATAATCGGTCCGTTAACAGGCCTAAATTTAAACTGGCCCACTAGTAGATTTGGGCCTCTAATAGACCGAGTAAACCGCCGACCCTATTTTCCGCAAGAAAACTCAATGGGCTTTTAGGAGGCTGAAAAGTAGTTTGGGCCTAAAACGTGCCGAACAGCTCACGAGCCAGGCCGAAACTAATATCAGGCTGAATTACTAAATGGGCCTTTAGCAAGTGGGCCCAAAAGCATAGCGTCCAGTTGACGGGCCGAATCTGATATGGGCCATGATTTAGCCCAAAGCCTCTTAAAGGGCCGGGTCTAATCTGGGCCATAATTTGGCCGAGAACTTGGTAGGCTTTTAATAGGCTAGATCTTATATGGGCCTTTATTGGGCCCGGAACGTGGCAGGCTGTTAACGGACCAGATCAATTATGGGCCGACATTTGGCCCAAAACATGCCAGCCTGTTAATGGGCCTGCCCATTAGTGTCCTCAAAATCTTGTGGGCCTTTAGATGTGCCGGCCCATTATGGTCGGTGAAATCTCGTGGGCCTTTAGTTGCGCCGGCCCATTATGGTTGGCGAAATCTCGTGGGCCTTTAGTTGGGCCGGCCCATTATGATCGGCAAAATCTCGCCGGCCTTTAGTTGGGCCAGCCCATTTAATCTTTATGGGCCACTTTTGGGCCGTGTCACGCGTCGACCTATCATAGGCGCCTCCTGTCCAATGAATGGATGACATCTGTCCCAACGATGAGCCAACACGTGTTTCCTCCGGCCAATGACAATTTTACACGTGGAAAATCCTCATTGGACCGGGCTGTTAACGGGTTATCGGATCCAAAACCGGACCCGATAGCTTAACGGCAACCCGTTATGGTGGATGCCACATGTCGGTCACCCTTGACGAAAGCACTTCCATGACGCATGATTTATCATCATGGAAGTGGACACTTCCGTGATGATAATTTTGGTAATGTCATGGAACACTTCTACGACAACACATGTATGACTATCTTGATTCTGTCATAAATTTGTCATGGATGTACATGAACGACAGAAAACATGACCTACTGTGACAAACATGTATCACCACAGAAGTGTCTTTTTTGTAGTGATGACTTGCAAGATCAGATCTAGAACATAGATATAATGGTGATAACATAAACGGTTCAGATATGAAATCATGGCACCTAGGCCCAAAGTGTCAAGCATTGAGCATAGCAAAGTCATAACAACATCAATCTCAGAACATAGTGGATACCAGGGATCAAGCCCTAAAAAAACTAGCTCGATTATATGATGAATCTCATCCAACTCCTCATTGACCAGTGAGCCTACGAAGGAATTACTCACTCCGAGTGGAGAGCATCATGGAATTGGTGATGGAGGAGGGTTTGTGATGACGAAGACCGAAGATTCCCCTCTTTGGATCCCCAAACGGACTCTAGATCTGGCCTCCCGATGAAGAACAGGAGGTGACGGCAGCTCCGTATCATGAAACGAGATAATTCTTCCTCCCTGATTTTTTTCTGGAAACATGTGATTTTATAGTGTCGGTTTCAGGGTCTCCGGGGCCACCAGGTGGGGACAACCCACCTTGGCGCGCCTGGAGGGGGGCGCGCCCTAGTGGGTTGTTCTCACCCAGGGCCCCCCTCCAATGGTTCTTGGCTCCAGTATTTTTCTTTATTTATATAAAAAATCCTCGCAAAGTTTCGTTCCAATCCGAGAACTTTCATTTCTACGCAAAAACAACACCATGGTAGTTTTGCTGAAAACAACGTCAGTCCGGGTTAGTTTCATTTAAATGATGCAAATTAGAGTCCAGAACAAGAGGAAAAGCGTTAGGAAAAGTAGATACAATGAAGACGTATCTCCATAGCTCAAAGCGAAAAAATATAGAGATAAAACATTTTGAGTGGCATTCCTTTCCTGTCAACGAAAACAACCGAGTAGTTCACAATACTTTCCGTGCTAGATATATCATAGGTGGTTCCCAAATATAAAATAAAGTTTATTCCTTTTTCCACCATACTTTCACATTCCACGGCTAACCGAATCCACGGGTGCCGTCCATACCAACACATTCGAAGGAATTTATTATTTGACAACATAAATTAAATTCATTTTTCATTTCAGGACTGGGCATCCCTAATACCTTTGTCGTACTCTCGTGCAATGACAAGTGAATAAACACTCATCTTGAGAATAACACATCTAGCATGGAAAAACATCAGCCACCCCCTACCGTTTCATGAGAGGTACGAGCACACAAAAAGGAAATTTATTTTGAAGATTAGAGATGGCACATACAAATTTGCATAGAATGGCAAAAGAATACCGCATATAGGTATGTATAGTGGACTCATATGGCAAAACTAGGTTTAAGGATTTTGGATGCACAAGTAGTGATCATACTTAGTGCTATTGAAGGCTAGCAAAAGATTGGGAAGCATCCAACCAAGAAACAAAAAATCTCATAAGTGAGCATTAAGCACAACTAACACTGAATAACGCACCACAAGTAGGATGTATTTTCATTGCATAACTATTAACTTTCATGCTTGCATAGGGAATCACAAACCTTAACACCAATATTCTTACTAAAGCGTAATTACTCATCAACATGACTCACATATGACTATCATCATATCACAAAACTATTACAAAGAATGAAGTTTATTTTGTCCAATGATCTTCATGAATTTTTTTATTATATCCCTCTCGGATATCTATCACTTTGGAACTAATTTCATATGTTGCTTTTGATAGCTCAAACAAATCTAAGTGAAGAACATGAGAATAAAAATTTTCTTCTCTCAAAATAATATAAGTGAAGCATGAGAGAATTTCTTTAAAATTTACTAACTCTCAAATAAATCTAAGTGAAGCATGATAGCATTTCTTCAAAAGTATTAAAGCACGCCATGCTCAAAAAGATATAAGTGAAGCACTAGAGCAATTCCATAGCTCAATTTTTTTAAGTGAAGCACATATAGAAATTCTAGCAAATCATAGCATGATTTTGGCTCTCTCAAATAGGTGTGTCCAGCAAGGATACTTGACTTAAACTAAAAACAAAACAAGAAAAGACTCATATAATACAAGACGCTCCAAGCAAAACTCATGATATCTTACGAATAAAAGCGCCAAGTAAAATGCCGATGGTCGTTAGAAGAAAGAGGGGATGCCACTCGGGGGCATCCCCAAGCTTAGTTGCTTGCTTCTCTTTTAGATAATAGCTTGGGATGCCATGGGGAATCCCCAAGATTAGTCTCTTCTTACTCCTTATTCCTTCATCCATCATGATCTCACCCAAAACTTGAAAACTTCAATCACACAAAACTCAACAAAACCTTCGTGAGATGTGTTAGTATAACAAAGCAAATCACTACTATAAGTATTGTTGCAAGCCCATTCATATTTTATTCTTCCATTATATCTACTATATTCCAAATTTATCATGGCTTATACCCTCCAATACAAACCATAGATTCATCAAAATAAGCACGCAATGCAAAGGAAACAGAATCTGTCAAAAAAAGAATAGTCTGTAGCAATATGGAAACTTTGAATACTTCTGTAACTCCAAAATTTCTGAAAAATTAGTACAATGTGAGAAATTTGTATATCAATATTTTTTACAAGAATCGGGATTTTATTGCGCTGCTGTTAAAAACTAAAATTGTTTTACTGAACGCAAAAGTTTCTGTTTTTTAACAAGATCAAATCAACTATCACCCAACATGATCCCAAAGGCTTTGCTTGGCTAAAACACTAATTAAAGCATAAAAACACAATGATAAAAGTAGAATAATTGTGCAAACACTCAAGAATGGAAATAAAAAGACAAAAATAAATTTTATTCATTGGGCTGCCTCCCAACAAGCGCTATTGTTTTATGCCCCTAGCTAGGCATAATGCATAGATCTAAGTGTTGTCATCTTTATTTCTAGATCCATAAGATGACCTCATGATTGATTCATATGGTGGCTTAATTCTTGTTCTAAGGAAGTGTTCCATACCCTTCCTTAGTGAAAATTGAAATTTAATATTGCCTTCTATCATATCAATCACGATACCAATAGTACGTAAAAACAGTCCACCAGGTATAATTGGACAAGAAGGATTGCAATCAATATCAAGAACAATAAAATCTGTGGGCACATAGTTCCTATTTGCAAGAATAAGAACATCATTAATTCTTCACATATGCTTTTTAATAGTAGAATCCGCCAAGTGCAAATTTAAAGAACATTCTTCAATATTAGTAAGACCAAGCACATCACATAGATATTTCGGAATTGTAGAAACACTAGCACCCAAGTCACATAAAGAAAAACCCTCATAATTTTTAATCTTCACTTTAATAGTAGGTTCCCATTCATCTTGTAATTTTCTAGGGATTGAAATCTCTAATTCCAACTTTTCTTCATAACTTTTATCATAGCATCAACGATATGTTTAGTAAAAGATTTATTTTGTTCATAGGCATGGGATGAATTTATCATGGATTGCAACAAATAAATACAATCAATCAAAGAGAAATTATCATAATTAAAGTCTTTGTAAACCCAAAGAGTGGGCACATCACTAGTTAAAGTTTTGACCTCTCCAAACCCACTTTTATCAATTTTCTAAACAAGATTTCACCCTCCTAATTATCGGGATGCCTTCTAACTAAAGTTGAATCTTCTTCAGTCCCTTTATCATCAATTTTAATTTTACTAAACAAGGAATCAATAGAAGAAACACCAATCACTTTAAGATCTTCATCATTTTTATGGAAACAATCACTAGAAAACGCTTTTTCTAAAAGTTCTCTTTTTAGCTCTAAGCATAGCGGTTCTTTTCTTACTTTCATCTGTAGAAATGTAAAGAGCTTTAATTGATTCCTCAACCTTAGGCACAAAAATTTTCATCTTGAGATTTTCTACATCATGAGAAATTCTATCAATGCTTCTAGACATATCATCAATCTTACTCAACTTTTCTTCTATCAAATTATTGACAACTTTTTGAGCATTGATAAATTCTTTAATATTATTCTCAAGATCAGAGGTGTTCCTATTATTATTATAAGAAGGATTACCATAGGAATTACCATAATTATTAGAGTAATTACTAGGAAAAGGCCTAGGATTAAAATTACCTCTATAATCATTGTTATTAAAGTTATTTCGAGAGACAAAATTCACATCTACGGCATCATTATTTTGCTCAATCAAAGTAGACAAAGGCACATCATTAAGATCAATATGATCACTTTTATTAGAAACAAACTTCATAAGAGCATCAATTTTTTTACTCAAAGAATTTATTTCCTCAACCGAATTAACTTTTTACTAGTAGGTGCTCTTTCAGTATGTCATTGTGAATAATTTGCCAAAATGTTGTATAACAATTTAGTAGCTTCACCCAAAGTAATTTCCATAAAAGTACCACCCGCGGCAGAATCTAAAAGATTTCTAGAAACAAAATTTAAGCCCGCATAAAATTTTTGTATGATCATCCAAAGATTTAAACCATGAGTAGGACAATTTCTTAGCATCAATTTCACTCTTTCCCTAGATTGCGCAACATGTTCATGCGCAGGTTGCTTAAAATTCATGATTTGTGTCCTAAGGGAAATAATTTTCACAGATGGAAAATACTTAGTAATAAAAGCATCTTTGAAGTTATCCCAAGAATCAACACTATTGCGAGGCAAAGAAGAAAACCAAATTTTTGCACGATCTCACAAAGAAAATGGAAATCATTTCAACTTCACAATATCGTTGTCCACATCGTTTTCTTTTGTATATCACATAATTCGAATGTGTTAAGATGGGACACGGCATCCTCATTTGGAGTACCGAAAAATTGATCTTTCATAACAAGATTCAACAAAGCGGCATTAATATCACAAGATTCTGCACTAGTGGCGGGGGGAGCAATCGGAGTGCTAATAAAATCATTATTATTGGTGTTGGAAAAATCACACAACTTGGTATTTTCTTGAGACATCGCAACTACGCAAACAGGATCACACACAAAAATGGATCTGATGACAAAATAGCGAACAAAAAAGAGGGCGAATAAAACGGCAAATTTTTGTGAAGTGGGGGAGATGAAAATGAGAGGAAAATGGAAAATAATGTAAATTGCAAGGAGATGATATTTTTGATTAGGAACCTGATAGGTGTTGATGATGTCTCCCTGGCAACGGCACCAGAAACTCCTTTTGATGCGGCTTGAACTGCGTCGGTATTTCACCAAAGAGGAAGGGATGATGCAGCATAGCTACGGTAGGTATTTCCCTTAGTGATGAGACCAAGGTTATCAAAACCAATAGGAGAACCACGTAATACTATTTAAACTGTACCTGCACACAAAGAACAAATACTTGCAACCCGACGTGTAAGAGGGGTTGTCAATCCCTCCAGTGTAAAAGGATAGATAAATTTGTAGTACGATGAATAAATAGATCTCGAGGGAACGCGAAATAAAATAAATAACAAAAAATGAAGCAAGGTATTTTTGGGTTTTTGGATTAATAGATCTGAAAATAAAAGCAAATAAAAATAGATCTCGAAGGAAAATATGATAAAGAAGAGACCCGGGGGCGTAGATTTCACTAGTGGCTTCTCTTGAGAAAATAGCATACGGTGGGTAAACAAATTACTGTTGGGCAATTGATAGAACTTCAAATAATTATGACGATATCCAGGCAATGATCATTATATAGGCATCACATCAAAGATTACTAGACCGAGTCCTGCCTGCATCTACTACTATTACTGCACACATCGACCTCTATCTAGCACACATCTAGTGTATTAAGTTCATGGAGAATAGTAGTAGATGCAGGCATGATGTAGACAAGATCTATTCATGTAGGAATAGACCCCATCTTGTTATCCTTAATAGCAATGATACATATGTGTCATTTCCCTTTCTGTCACTGGGATTGAGCACCGTAAGATCGAACCCATCACAAAGTACCTCTTCCCATGGCAAGAAAAATTGATCCACTCGGCCTAACTAAACCAAAGATTTGAAGAAGAAATGCGAGGCTATAAGAAATCGTGCATATAAGAGACCAAAACTCAAATAACTTTCATGGATAAAATAGATCTGATCATAAACTCGAAGTTCATCGGATCCCAACAAACACATAGCAAAGAGACTTACATCAAATAGATCTCCAAGAGACCATTGTATTGATAATCAAAAGTGAGAGAGGAATCCATCTAGATACTAACTACGGACCCGAAGTTCTACAATGAACTACTCACGAATCATCAGAGAGGCACCCATGAGGATGATGAACCCCTCCGTGATGGTGTCTATTGGATCTGTGGTTTCTTGAACTTGCGGCGATTGGAATTGTGTTTCATCGACTCCCCTAGGATTTTTGGAATATTGTGGTATTTATAGAGCAAAGAGGCGGTGCGGGAGGCCACCGAGGTGGGCACAACCCACCAGGGCGCGCCTGGGCCCCCAGGTGCACCCAGGTGGGTTGTGCCCCCCTCGGGGCACCCCTCTGGTACTTCTTTGTCCCATCCTGTGTCTTCTTACCCAGAAAAATTCTCCAAAAAGTTTCGCTGTGTTTGGCCTCCGGTTGGCATTGATTTTCTACGAAGTAAAAAACAAGCAAAAAACAACAACTGGCACCGAGCACTATGTCAATAGGTTAGTCCCAAAAAATGATATAAATTTTCTATAAAATGATTGTAAAACACCCAAGAATGATGATATAACATCATGGAACAATCAATAATTATAGATACGTTGGAGATGTATCACTTCTCTCCATTGAACAAGACTAAAAAGGATACTGAGGACACCATGCCCATTACAGTGTCAATCCATTGCTGCGCAAAACCCAACTTAATCATGATGGCTTGCAGGTAGGACTGTTCCAATCTGTCATATGCTTTCATCATGTCTAACTTCAAAGCAGAAAAACTATTATTCTTGGATTTGGTCCATTTCATAAAGTGTAAACATTCATATGCACAAATTATGTTATCCGTGATCAACATTCCGGGAACAGAAGCGGATTGATCCCTTGAAATAATGTCAGGCATGATAAGCTTCAACCTGTTTGCCACCACCTTGGAAGCAATCTTGTATGGCACCTTACATAAGCTGATGGGTCTATACTTTGACAAGAGAGAGGGGTTAGTAACTTTTGGAATTAGGACCAAACAATATCGTTTATACTCTCAGGGCTTTCTTCCCCCCTTACAATACTGAGCACCACTCGAGTAACTTCTTCCACATATGTCCCAGTGGCACTGCTAAATGTGAGCTGGAAAACCATTAGGGCCTGGTGCCTTTGTAGGGAAAATTTGAAAAAGCGCAGTTTTCACCTCGTCATCTATATATGGCGCACATAGGTACGCATTCATACCAATCATCACTTTCCTTTGTACATGTTCTAAAACAACCTCCATATCATGCACTCCCTCAGAAGTATAAAGAGCTTGATAAAATTCAGTCGCCAATGCTTTTAGTTCGGCTGGATCCTCTACTAAGACCCCCAACAAATTCTGGAGGGCTTTTATCATGTTCTTCTTCCTCCTTAGACTAACCCGCAAGTGGAAGAATCTCTTGTTTCTATCTCCCGCAGAGAGCCATTCAAATCTTGCCCTTTGCCTCCACATGATCTCCTCGCGATGATACAGCTCAACAACCTTCTCATTAATCTTGAGCTCTGTGTGATTTGGGCCCGTCCTTGAGGGATCATCCCGTAGTCTCTTTAGCTCTTGTTGCATCATTTTTATTTCTTTGCAGACACTCCCAAAAGTGTCACGGATCCACACTTCAAGATTCTTTGACATGGCTGATAACTTCTGTCTCATCTCTTCCACACTCATGTATGGCGGGCCCAACCATCCACAGGTGAGCGTATCTCTCAATCCTTCGTGTCTCTCCCACATTACTTCATAATGGAAGCCCTGTTTCGCCCTGGTTCTGTGTGGTCCACTCCACTGCAATAAGATGGGAATATGATCAGATGTTGCCGCTTCTAGGTGTTCTAAGCATGCCAAAGGGAACATAGCGGTCCACTATGCATTAAAGAGCGCTCTGTTTAATCCACACCTAGTAAAAGTGCCGCCTGCAACCTTCTTTTCAAACGTCCAGAACCGCCCTCTGTAGCCTATATCAAGTAACCTGCAAACATCCGTAGCCTCCCGAAATGCTTGCATCTGAGCATTGCTCCACCTACCAACTCACTACTGCAGGATGCTGCTAACGCGACACTACGATCACAGACCCTTCGACAAAATTGTGTGTGATGCAATAATCACAAATAGTGGTGTAAAAGAACCGTCAAAAAGGTGCAAAACATTTGCGATGGAGGATGGATCAAACACGATTCAGATTTTAGTTGCGTGTGCGATGCAGGGCATACAGTTCAGTTCAATGAACTGTTTACGATGAGGCGGAACAAAAGAAATGGGAAGCCATATGAAGGCGTGTGTGATATACAACATATAGTTCACTCGAATGAACTGTTTGTGATTAGGCAACACAAAAGAAATGATCAGCCAGATCAAGGTGTGTGCAATATACGGCATGCGGTTCACTCAGATGAACTATTTGTGTTGAGACAAGAGAACAGAAACGGTTCAATATTACAAGATGTGTGTGATACGTGGCAAATAGGTCTGTAATCAGAAATGTGTGCGAAGACCGATAATAACACAGACGGTTGCTGCTAATAAGACGTGTGTGTTGTGCGATGGGATTGCATACAGAACAACAACATATATATATACACACACTTATAAGGACATGGTTGCATAACCAAATTAAACATCCACTTACATAGGTGGCTACTACAATTTGCACACACCAAAGTAAACTATTACATGCATAATTACATAGGTGGCTACTACATACATGAAATTTCTACACACCAACAAAGTAAACTATATATTACATGCATGATTAACTAACATAAACGATCATATGATCATCACAACTTCTTGTGATGCTTGCTATGCTTGTGGCTCGATCCGGGCTCGTCGATTTGGGTAACGGGGCACTTCCTCATGTCATCGATCCGCCTATGCATCTCGTAGCATGTGTACACGCTCTTGGACGCGAACCTAAAGTGAGGTTCACCAGTTGCCACATCTAGGCCCTGTGCCAGGATAGGGGACTTGTTCTCTGGGCATCCTGCTTCATCTTTTCGTAGTAGGGGTTGATGATGGCCGAGGTGAGTTTGACCAGGGAGTCCTTCGTGCTGCCACACACCCTGTAGCAGTCATGGATTTGGACAAGGTTCTTGCAGGCCAAGCCTATAACACTGAGCACTTTTACATCGTCGGTGGTTTCCACCATGGCGAACTTGTAGTCAGTGTTATTGACAAACCTGTTGAAACGGTCGCAAGGCTCTATGGCCATGTAGGACATGATGGCGCATGCACAACTAGGCGACGGCAACCTTCTGATCTATGACGGGACGACCAACGGTGTACTAGAGGTCGATGCCGACCACCTTGTACTTGTCTCGAGCAAGCAACTGCTCAACGCTGTTGATGTAGTCGTCCACCACGACCGGGTCGATGCTGTACACCACCAAGAGATCCATCTCCCTCTCATGGGTCTCCACTCTATGCTTGCCGAACTCCATTGGAGCGCCACTAGACATCCCTTCTCTATGTGTCGTCGTGGGTGTGCTTGTTGTGTTGTGGGGCGCGATCGAAATGTTGAAGAGACTAAGGTTATAATGGCCGCAGAAATTAGAGGGGAAGCCGGATGGCCAGGAATATCGACAGGCCCTGATGCAGTTCTAATTTGCAGCGCATAACTCTGTCGTGCCGCACGTAACTGCATCGCGTGGCAACACGCGTGGGGCAATCGCATGCATATGGGGCCACCGACGTGATCGTGCGCACGCCCAACTGCTTGTAGAGCGCGCGCGGAGGGACGCGAGCAGAGCGCTCCGCCGTCGCCTCAACGCCGAGCAACCATACACACACACAAAGATATATATATATATATATATATATATATATATATATATATATATATATAGCAGTTGAACATGAAAGGAAAAGTTGTCCACAAGCCGAGCGCACCGACGGACGTGAGTAGAGTGCGCCAATGGACGCGAGCAGAGCGCACCCCGGCGCCTAACGGCGAGCAGAGCTTGCCGAGGGACACGAGCAGAGGCCGGCACAGTGATACGTGGCAAATAAGACGAACTGTGCAAGCGATGAGGGAGACATCAAGCACGAATCAGATTAGAGTTGCGTGTGTGATACGTGGCATACAGTTGATCCATCTGAGTTGTTTGTGATGGAATAAGCCGTGTGTGTTGCGGGCATACGCTTGCTGATATATAACCTGAAATTTAACCAAAAAAGTGTTAATGCATGTTACAAAAATTGTATAACAGGAAACTACGTTCAAATACGAATCCAAGGATACAATGTTTGGCGACATGCATTCATATTTTATTAGTTAAATCCTACTTATAAACCAGGATGGGGGTATAATAGGTAATTAAATCGCAAACGTTTTTTTGTATTAACCGTATGTGTACGTGTCCTTTTGTCCTCCTCTCGCACGTCTTGTCACCCTGCTGCCGCAGAGTGCTTACAGCGCAAGCTTGTGCACCGCGCGGGGGCGTCCTTTTGGCCAAATGGTGGCTCAAAGTGGCGCCAATGAATCGTCAGTGAGCCCGTTCCACCGCAACCTCACAGGTTCCAGCGCAAGCTTCCCGCCCGACTCGGTGAAATCCCCCAAAATCCCAATGCTTTACCGGCCTGCTATATAAACCCTCACGGCCGGCGAGTCCTGCATCGCATTTTCCCCTCCCTCCCTGTAGCTTATCTCGTCTGCTTCTCCCACAATCGCCAATGGCACTGGTCCATCATCGTCACTCAGCCACTCCGCCGTCATCAGAAGACAGCTCTAGCTGGGAGGCTACACCACGGCGGCGGCTCAGTCCCTGGCATAGTCTAGTGCGCATGGCGTCCTTGTTGGGTGTGCACGGAACACCCACCACACGCTCCAATGCCTCTGCCCGTCGGAAGCTGTTGCCCGCTATTGCCGCCACACCACCATCGAAATCTAGGGCCATCGCCCACTCCGCCGCCGCGGCCCGAAGGCAGGAGGTGGCCGTCATGGCCGCCACCCCACCACCGGCCATCACCCGTTTCGCCACCGCGGCTCAAAGGCAGGAGGTGGACGTCGTGGCCGCCAGCCCACCATCGGCTGCCGGGATCATCACTCGCTCCACCACCGCTGCCCGGAGGAGGGAGGCGGAGGTGGAGGCCCGCACGTGCGTCAGCGACCTTGCACGCTACATCGAGTTCCTGCGGGAGGAGGAGGATCACCTCGTCGAGCATGCAAAGAGCCTTACTGCAACTGTGGCCGCAACACACGCTGACGCAGAGGCGAGGAATCAAAAGATCTACAAGTAGTCTGGCCGCTTCGAGAGGGATCGCCTGGAGTGGCAGTGGGCGTTCGAGCTGGCGAGCGTCGTTGAACGTATAGCAGCGACAGGCACCGTATTGCATTTGTCCAGCTCGTCGGTAGGCTCCTCGTCCTCCTCTGCCTCTTACTGACCGCGCTCGGTAGAGGAGAGGCTATTGGAAGTAGCACAAAGCCCCTCAGTAGTAGTAGTATTTAGGGGCTATTTTGTTTAGTTCATCTGACTATAGATGTGGGGTGGAACTGTACAGCGTACTTAAAATTAGCTAGTATATATAGTTGAACTAGCTATTTCAGTACGTGGTTGGCAACAAATGGAGAAAAGTTTGGTTGGTTCAACTGTTGATTTGAACTGTTTGTATAAATTTAGAACGACTACTTAATCTATGAATGAAATATATGCTTAATTATTGAATTTTAGTTGCAAAAATTAGATAGTGCTAGTGATTTTTAGCTGCATATTTTGACAATTCGCAGTGTTACAAGGATTGACTGGCAATGTTACTAGATCAACAAATGCCAATCTTTCCAGTTTGACAAATGGCAACATACCCAATATGACAGATGCAAATCTTACCAAATTGTTTGTACGTGGTTGCAGATGGGTCATCCAACACAACCATTTGCGTTGAAGGGATGCACAAATCCTGCGTTGCGAATTTTCCCTCGACTTAAGGGGAAGACCATAGCTCTCACTTTGCATACTGGTGTTCTATCTAAAACGTTTCTGATCAAGAGCTGCAGAAATTCTGGTCGGCACATTTTCTCTTGGCTTCCTGGGGAAGTTGTCGGTTCGCATATGGGTGTTCTAACTAAAACGTTTGCGGTCAAGAGCTGCACAAATCCTGCTAGGCACATTTTCCCTTGGCTTCCTGGGGAAGTTGTCGGTTTTGCATACTGGTGTTGTAACTAAGACATTTGCGATGAGTGTCTTATATTTAAAAACCGTATAAAACTGCGGCTTGGGCGCCATTAATGGAGAGGATGCGAGCAATGTGGGCTGCCATGGAAGTCAAAGGGCTCGCCTCCTGGTGAGCCTACGCAGCGTACAACTTGCATGCTTCCCGGTGAGCATCTGCATTGGAGTACAGCTCACACGCCTCCCGTTTAGTCAAGCACTCAAGCACCTGTCCGCATGGCACCTCCTATCCATTAAAAGAGTGAGGCATGGCGTCACGTGAATGGTTAACTGAATGCACACAATTTAAATCATACAAAACATTTGAGATGTTATAGTGGCAGCTATTTGTTTCAAAATGCCTTTGTTGACTATTATTCGAGTGCACCTTCTCTCAAAATGGACAGGAAAAATACCACAACATGTCGAGTGCCATTCCATTATAGCATGACAAGTTTCATGAATTTCAGACGAGTTTTCAATTTACTAGAATTTAAAAACAAAGTAACCCAATGTTTTGCTGGCAATCAACACTGCCCTGGTGTTTGAAATTCATTCTCAATTCTTGCATGGGACCTAAGCATGCACCGAAGGACACATATTTGATTTTTCAACCAATTTATATACACTAGAGCATGTGCATGTAGTTCAAATTTGAATTATGCACATAAAATGGCTAGAAAACCCAGTTAATGTATAAAAAAGTCCAAACGAACCCCGAAAAACTCCAAAATTAAACACAACACTCCTATTGTTCTATGTTGACACTAGAAAAAATTTGAAAGTAATAAGAGGCAATGGATATCATTTCGTACCCAAAGGTGGCACGTTCCCTACCAAAACCATCATGCTTGTTGTGAGAAGCTCTCGTTTGGGAGAAGCTTATACCCAAACATGCCCCAAATGGGACAAAAAATTTATCATGGCATGTTGATGCTGCTCCATGATAGCATGCCAAGTTTCATGAATTTCAGACAAGTTTTGGATTTACTAGAACTTAAAAACCTAGTATCTCAATGTTTGCGGCCGAGTGACGGTGGAGGGTGTTTGAAATTCATTCCAATTTCTTGCATGGAACCTAAGCATGCAACAAGGGACACAAATTTGATTTTTCAACCAGTTTATATGCACTGGAGCAGGTGCATGTAGTTCAAATTTGAATTATGCACCTGAAATGCCTACAAAACCCAGTTAATGTATAAAAATGTCCAAACGAACCCCAAAAAATTCCAAAATTAAACACAATACTCATGTTGTTCTATGTTGACACTAGAATTTTTTTGAAAGCAATAAGAGGCAACGGATATTGTTTCTTCCCCAAAGGTGGCATGTTCCCTACTGAAACCATCATGCTTTGATGTGAGAAGCTCTGGTTTGTGAGAAGCTTATACCCAAACCTGCCCCAAATGGGACAAAAAATTTACCACGGCATGTTGATGCCGCTCCATGATAGCATGCCAAGTCTCATGAATTTCAGACGAGTTTTCGATTTACTAGAATTTAAAAACCAAGTATCTCAATGTTTGGGGCCGAGTGACGATGGCGGGGTGTTTGAAATTCATTCACATTTTTGCATGGGACCTAAACATGCATCTAAGGACACAAATTTGATTTTTCAACCAATTTATATGCATTGGAGCATGTGCATGTAGTTCAAATTTGAATTATGCACCTGAAAAGCTTGGAAAACCCAATTAATGTATAAAAATGTCCAAACGAACCCCGAAAAATTCCAAAATTGAACACAACACTCCTGTTGTTCTATGTTGACACTAGGAAATTTTTGAAAGAAACAAGAGGCAACAAATATCGTTTCATCCCCAAAGGTGGCACGTTACCTACCGAAACCATCATGCTTGTTGTGAGAAGCTCTGGTTTGTGAGAAGCTTATACCCAAACATGCCCCAAATGGGACAAAGCATTTACCACGGCATGTTGATGCCGCTCCATGATAGCATGCCAAGTTTCATGAATTTCAGATGAGTTTTGGATTTACTAGAATTTAAAATCCAAGTATCTCAATGTTTGTGGCCTAGTGACGGTGGCAGAGTGTTTGAAATTCATTCTCATTTCTTGCATGGGACATAAGCATGCACCGAAGGACACAAATTTGATTTTTCAACCAATTTATATGCATTAGAGCATGTGCATGTTGTGCAAATTTTAATTATGCACCTGAAATGCCTGGAAAACCCAGTTAATGTATAAATATGTCCAAACGAACCCCGAAAAACTCCAACATTAAACACAACACTCATGTTGGTCTATGTTGATACTAAAAAAATTGAAAGCAATAAGAGGGAATGGATATCGTTTCGTCCCCAAAGGTGGCACGTTCCCTATCGAAACCATCACGCTTGTTGTGAGAAGCTCTGGCTTGTGAGAAGCTTATACCCAAACCTGCCCCAAATGGCATGTTGATTCTGCTCCATGGTAGCATGCGAAGTTTCATGAATTTCAAACGAGTTTTGGATTTATTAGAATTTAAAAACCAAGTATGTCAACGTTTGCGGCAGAGTGACGGTGGCAGGGTGCTTGAAATTCATTCCCATTTCTTGCATGGGACCTAAGCATGCACCGAAGGACACAAATTTTATTTTCAACCAATTTATATGCACTGGAGCATGTGCATGTAGTTCAAATTTGAATTATGCACCTGAAATGCCTACAAAACCCAATTAATGTATAAAAATGTCCAAACGAACCCCAAAAAATTCCAAAATTAAACACAACACTCA
This sequence comes from Triticum aestivum, assembly GCF_018294505.1. Classification (NCBI taxonomy): domain Eukaryota; kingdom Viridiplantae; phylum Streptophyta; class Magnoliopsida; order Poales; family Poaceae; genus Triticum; species Triticum aestivum. The sequence continues at coordinate 147,710,749 of NC_057794.1, read as the reverse complement.
TGTTGTTCTATGTTGACACTAGAATGTTTTTCAAAGCAATAAGAGGCAACGGATATCGTTTCGTCCCCAAAGGTGGCACGTTCCCTACCGAAACCATCGCGCTTGTTGTGAGAAGCTCTGGTTTGTGAGAAGCTTATGCAAAACCTGCCCCAAATGGTACAAATTTTTTACCATGGCATGTTGATGCTGCTCCATGATAGCATGCCAAGTTCATAAATTTCAAACGAGTTTTGGATTTACTAGAATTTTAAAACCAAGTTTCTCAATGTTTGCAGCCGAGTGACGGTGGCAGGGTGTTTGAAATTCATTCCCATTTCTTGCATGGGACCTAAGCATGCACCGAAGGACACAAATTTGTTTTTTTCAACTAATTTATATGCACTGGAGCATGTGCATGTAGTTCAAATTTGAATTATGCACGTAAAATTCTTGGAAAACCAAGTCAATGTATAAAAATGTCCAAACAAACCCCAAAAAACTCCAAAATTAAACACAACACTCATGTTGTTCTATGTTGACACTAGAAAAAATTTGAAAGCAATAAGAGGCAATGGATATTGTTTCGTCCCCAAAGGTGGCATGTTCCCTACTGAAACAATCACGCTTGTTGTGAGAAGCTCTGATTTGGGAGAAGCTTATACCCAAACCTACCCCAAATGGGACAAAATTTTTACCACGGCATGTTAATGTCGCTCCATGATTGCATGCCAAGTTTCATGAATTTTAGACGAGTTTTGGATTTACTAGAATTTAAAAACCAAGTATCTCAATGTTTGTGGCGGAGTGACGGTGGCAGGGTGTTTAACATTCATTCCCATTTCTTGCATGGGACCTAAGCATGCAACCAAGGACACATATTTGATTTTTCAACCAGTTTATATGCACTCGAGTAGGTGCACGCAGTTCAAATTTGAATTATGCACCTGAAATGCCTACAAAACCCTGTTAATGTACAAAAATGTCAAAACAAACCCGAAAATATTCCAAAATTAAACACAACACTCATGTTGTTCTATGTTGACACTAGAAATTTTTTGAAAGCAATAAGAGGCAACGGCTATTGTTTCGTCCCCAAAGGTGGCATGTTCCCTACCGAAACCATCACGCTTTGTTGTGAGAAGCTCTGGTTTGTGAGAAGCTTATACCCAAACCTGCCCCAAATGGGACAAAAAATTTACCACGGCATGTTGATGCCGCTCCATGATAGCATGCCAAGTCTCATTAATTTCAGACAAGTTTTCGATTTACTGGAATTTAAAAACCAAGTATCTCAATGTTTGCGGCCGAGTGACGATGGCAGGGTGTTTGAAATTCATTCACATTTCTTGCATGGGACCTAAGCATGCATCGAAGGACACAAATTTGATTTTTCAACCAATTTATATGAACTGGAGCATGTGCATGTAGTTCAACTTTGAATTATGCACCTGAAATGCCTGGAAAACCCAGTTAATGTATAAAAATGTCCAAACGAACCCCGAAAAATTCCAAAATTGAACACAACACTCCTGTTGTTCTATGTTGACACTAGAAAATTTTTGAAAGAAACAAGAGGCAACGGATATCGTTTCATCCCCAAAGGTGGCAGGTTCCCTACCAAAACCATCACGCTTGTTGTGAGAAGCTCTGGTTTGTGAGAAGCTTATACCCAAACCTGCCCCAAATGGGACAAAACATTTACCACGACATGTTAATGCCGCTCCATGATAGCATGCCAAGTTTCATGAATTTCAGATGAGTTTTGGATTTACTAGAATTTAAAATCCAAGTATCTCAATGTTTGCGGCCTAGTGATGGTGGCAGGGTGTTTGAAATTCATTCCCATTTCTTGCATGGGACCTAAGCATGCACCGAAGGACACAAATTTGATTTTTCAACCAATTTATATGCATTGGAGCATGTGCATGTAGTTCAAATTTGAATTATACACCTGAAAAGCTTGGAAAACCCAGTTAATGTATAAAAATGTCCAAACGAACCCCGAAAAATTCCAAAATTAAACACAACACTCATGTTGTTCTATGTTGACACTAAAAAAAATTGAAAGCAATAAGAGGAAACGAATATCGTTTCATCCCCAAAGGTGGGACATTCCCTACCGAAACCATCACGCTTGTTGTGAGAAGCTCTGGCTTGTGAGAAGCTTATACCCAAACCTACCCCAAATGGGACGAAATTTTTACCATGGCATGTTGATGCCGCTCCATGATAGCATGCCAAGTTTCATGAATTTCAGACGAGTTTTGGATTTACTAGAATTTAAAAACCAAGTATTTCAATGTTTGCGGCCCAGTGACGGTGGCAGGGTGCTTGAAATTCATTCCCATTTCTTGCATGGGACCTAAGCATGCATCGAAGGACACAAATTTAATTTTCCGACCAATTTATATGCACTGGAGCATGTGCATGTAGTAAAATTTTGAATTATGCACCTGAAATGCCTACAAAGCCCAGTTAATGTATAAAAATGTCCACATGAACCCCAAAAATTCCAAAATTAAACACAACACTCCTGTTGTTCTATGTTGACACTAGAAAGTTTTTGAAAGCAATAAGAGGCAACGGATATTGTTTCGTCCCCAAAGGTGGCACGTTCCCTACCGAAACCATCATGCTTGTTGTGAGAAGCTCTGGTTTGTGAGAAGCTTATACCAAACCTGCCCCAAATGGGACAAATTTTTTACCATGGCATGTTGATGCCGCTCCATGATAGCATGCCAAGTTCTTAAATTTTGAACGAGTTTGCAGCCAAGTGACGGTGGCAGGGTGTTTGAAATTCATTCCCATTTCTGGCATGGGACCTAAGCATGCACCGAAGGACACAAATTTGATTTTTCAACCAATTTATATGCACTGGAGCATGTGCATGTAGTTCAAATTTGAATTATGCACATAAAATGCCTGGAAACCCAAGTTAATGTATAAAAATGTCCAAACGAACCCCAAAAAATTCCAAAATTAAACACAACACTCCTGTTGTTCTATGTTGACACTAGAAAAAATTTGAAAGCAATAAGAGGCAACGGATATCGTTTCGTCCCCAAAGGTGGCATGTTCCCTACCGAAACCATCATGCTTGTTGTGAGAAGCTCTGGTTTGGGGAAGCTTATACCCAAACCTGCCCCAAATGGGACAAAATTTTACCACGGCATGTTGATGCCGCTCCATGATAGCATGCCAAGTTTCATGAATTTCAGATGAGTTTTGGATTTACTAGAATTTAAAATCCAAGTATCTCAATGTTTGCGGCCTAGTGATGGTGGCAGGGTGTTTGAAATTCATTCCCATTTCTTGCATGGGACCTAAGCATGCACCGAAGGACACAAATTTGATTTTTTCAACCAATTTATATGCATTGGAGCATGTGCATGTAGTTCAAATTTGAATTATACACCTGAAAAGCTTGGAAAACCCAGTTAATGTATAAAAATGTCCAAACGAACCCCGAAAAATTCCAAAATTAAACACAACACTCATGTTGTTCTATGTTGACACTAAAAAAATTGAAAGCAATAAGAGGAAACGAATATCGTTTCGTCCCCAAAGGTGGGACATTCCCTATCGAAACCATCACGCTTGTTGTGAGAAGCTCTGGCTTGTGAGAAGCTTATACCCAAACCTACCCCAAATGGGACGAAATTTTTACCATGGCATGTTGATGCCGCTCCATGATAGCATGCCAAGTTTCATGAATTTCAGACGAGTTTTGGATTTACTAGAATTTAAAAACCAAGTATTTCAATGTTTGCGGCCCAGTGACGGTGGCAGGGTGCTTGAAATTCATTCCCATTTCTTGCATGGGACCTAAGCATGCATCGAAGGACACAAATTTAATTTTCCGACCAATTTATATGCACTGGAGCATGTGCATGTAGTAAAATTTTGAATTATGCACCTGAAATGCCTACAAAGCCCAGTTAATGTATAAAAATGTCCACATGAACCCCAAAAATTCCAAAATTAAACACAACACTCCTGTTGTTCTATGTTAACACTAGAAAGTTTTTGAAAGCAATAAGAGGCAATGGATATTGTTTCGTCCCCAAAGGTGGCACGTTCCCTACCGAAACCATCATGCTTGTTGTGAGAAGCTCTGGTTTGGGAGAAGCTTATACCAAACCTGCCCCAAATGGGACAATTTTTTTACCATGGCATGTTGATGCCGCTCCATGATAGCATGCCAAGTTCTTAAATTTCGAACGAGTTTGCAGCCGAGTGATGGTGGCAGGGTGTTTGAAATTCATTCCCATTTCTGGCATGGGACCTAAGCATGCACCGAAGGACACAAATTTGATTTTTCAACCAATTTATATGCACTGGAGCATGTGCATGTAGTTTAAATTTGAATTATGCACATAAAATGCCTGGAAACCCAAGTTAATGTATAAAAATGTCCAAACGAACCCCAAAAAATTCCAAAATTAAACACAACACTCCTGTTGTTCTATGTTGACACTAGAAAAAATTTGAAAGCAATAAGAGGCAACGGATATTGTTTCGTCCCCAAAGGTGGCATGTTCCCTACCGAAACCATCATGCTTGTTGTGAGAAGCTCTGGTTTGGGGAAGCTTATACCCAAACTTGCCCCAAATGGGACAAAAATTTTACCACGGCATGTTGATGCCGCTCCATGATTGCATGCCAAGTGTCATGAATTTCAGACGAGTTTTGGATTTACTAGAATTTTAAAAGCAAGTATCTCAATGTTTGTGGCTGAGTGACGGTGGTAGGGTATTTGACATTCATTCCCATTTCTTGCATGGGACCTAAGCATGCAACCAAGGACACAGATTTAATTTTTCAACCCATTTATATGCACTGGAGCATGTGCATGTAGTTCAAATTTTTAATATGCACCTGAAATGCCTACAAAACCAAGTTAATGAGTAAGAAAGTCCAAATGAACCCTGAATAGTTCCAATTTTTTGACGACACCCCTATAGTTGCATGTTCACTGCAGATAAAAGTTCTAACAATTCAAAAACCATCCTTTCTAGCTGTGACCCCATTACGTAATTCAAATCAAGACAAAAAAATCAAGTAGATCGCACATAGTTTATTATCACCAACCGTGTGAGATGCAGCACAAAATATCTTGGAGCACTGTCGGAGTGTCAAGCACACTAGCCCGCTCCCCAAATATCATTTCACTGTTCAATCACCGCCGGTGAATGATGGGGACATGGACCCGCGTCGTGAGGGCAACTTCGGCGTCCTACTCCGGCGAGAGCGCGGCCGCAGCCGCCAGGCGCATGCTAACAAGCTTCGTGAATGCGACCACAATCTACGTCTGGGCGGCCAAGGTAGCCCAAACGGCCGTTGTTGCTTCTCAGGCGGCGGCAGCTGCATCTGCCTCAGGGATAGCAACTGGCGAGAGCAGCACAACAGCTGTTTGTTCCCCAGCGGCGGCCTTATGTACCCAAATTATGCAATGACGTGGATGACTACTGTAACTAGGGAAATTCGAACCAAAATTTTTGACGTTCAAACTCATCACACACGGGTTAAGCTATCTGAATCGTTTGTGATGTTCACATATTGTACATAGTTCTGAATAAGGGACTGTGTCTGATGACACTTTGCGTGCCAGTTTTTTCGCTGAAGCGATTCCAAAATTTCGGCTTCCGCGGAAATATCTACCTCCCTGCCCCCTCCCCCTTGCCAAAAGCCACATTTCCCCTGTTTCCACCTTCCTTTCGAAGTTGAAACCTTCACTTCTTGCTTGCAGTGCCGCCTCCTCGCCGGTGACCCTCCTTCACGCCGCTCAGCCTCGCCATTCCAGGCAGGTAATCCACACCCGACCCCCATCCTCCTCCTCCTTCCACATCCCACATGCCCCGACCGCCGGCGCGACACCTTCCACCCAAATAACCGACCCCTCCACCAAATAAGCACCGCCCTAAGCCATGGTGTGCGTAGTATAGCCATGATCTCAAGGAGCGTTTGGCAGCAGAGAAGCAAATCGCGGCTGCACACGCGGATGAGGTCGTGATGGCTGACATTCGTGTCGACCCCCAGATCTTGGAGAAGCACCTCGTCGTTGAGGCCATCATCAACGCCTCGCGCGCCGACGACACGACGCTGTTGGCTGTTTGGTTCAATTCTGCAATGCGATGTTCAATTGTTGCGGGTACATTCTGTTATTGTATACCATGTGAGAAATAAATCGAATTTGGTTGTACTAAATACATGAGGAACACGAACTCATTTTGTCGAGCGTGTGTGCCAAGAGGGCATATCCCCGATGGTTTCTGGGTCGTGTGGGAAGGACCCCCCTATCGCCATCAGTCACTAGGCGACGGTTCCAAATGCCGTCACGGAAAGGGGTTAAAAACCGTTTGTAGACCACCTCGCTGTACTAGTGACTCCTTCGTGTTCGTCTGGGCGAACTACTTCGTTGAAATCCCCAACTAGTAGTATACTACCAGTAACATCCCATCAATCGAGGTTTGATTGATTCCAAATGCTAGCCTATCTTCTACCTCTTATGTAAAGTTAAATTGCACTGTGGTGCAGTCCTTTTTCATCTATGGCTAGAGCTGGGCTCAGGTGCACTTGTTTCAATTATTTGTTTTGTATACATGGCTCAAATCATCCAAGAAATTATCTACTTTTGACTGGTGCTATTTGTGTATGCAGGTCGACATCATTGCTTCACGCACACAGCGTCGCATAAGCACGCCGTCCGATGTCACCGCTCTGCATAGTTCAGAAGCGACACATACAACGTCGACCTTCGTGCTGCCACTCCATCGAGTCGACCTTGATGCCCAAGCCATATTTTTCTTTAATTGTTTACTTCATTTAAATTAATTAAGTATAGGAAATTTTTTAAAAGCATATATATATATATATATATTACTATTATTATTTTTGGCTTGCATTGTTCATATGTGCGCAGGAAAACTACTCTGCCCTGGTGTCAAAGCAGGCCAGCATGCACGCATAGATCACTTCTTGTGAGATAGATCGGAAGGAAAAAGTGCGGACGTAAAGACCGAATAATAAAAAACAATGTGCTCCTCGTCGGCTTAGTCTATGATGACAAGTACTAGTACGAGCCGAACACAACCCCATGTGATGGCTACTGAAATCAACATGGAGTACTGCTTCTAGAAGTTGGAGCACTCCTCCCAAGAGTTAACATTAGTCAGCTTTTCATCAGATTTGGTGTTGTCTGCTTGCACTTTTAGCCGGCCTCTTCTATTACTGCCAGGTGTTACCTCTCTGAATTACTTTTAAATGTGTTTTCTATCTTTTGAATTGATTATCGCTTCAGCACTACTCCCTGTACACAGGTGAGGTATTTCTTTGGCCACAACAACATCGCCTCACGGGTTCTCACCAACGTCTGACTTAGGTGCCCCATCAGTCCACCGAGCCGACGTCAACCGCACCGTTGTTGCACACTGCAAGGCTCTTGTAACTAGTTGTTGTTTCACTCTTTTCGTTATGCCATATTATCAGATCTATATTGACTTTTTCCAAATGTAGAGGAAAGCCCACAAGGACAAAAAAACCTGAACCAAATGTTGTGGAAATCTTCAAGGACCATCACACCAGCAAGACGAAGGGCATGACTACACCAGTCAAAGCCTTTGTTGTAAGTCCTTAATCCTCATGCCTTTTAACTACTACTTACTCTGACTTGTGCATTGAACTGCATGGTTTGCAGCCAGTGTTTATTACTCTTTTCAATTTTATACACATTGTCTTAGCGTATCATTGCACCTTACAAGGTTTAAAAGAGAGGAGTTGATGTTCCTTTGATCTTGATCTATAATCTAGTTTCGTGCTGGACTTGCCCACACTACATTACAATTGTCTATTTGTCTCTTCTCAGATGTTTTGTGATATGAATGATGTCATACTATGCTTACCGTATTATAAACTTTGTCTCTTTATCCTTAGCTATCAATACAATCTGAAGAAATAGACAATACATTAGCCATGGTACATGTTCATATGTTTGGAACCTGGTTTTATTATGTACTTCGCAGTAAAATACAACTAATATTTTACACGGGTTCACCAAAATAAGTTATGTATATAGACCAAAGCTATTCTGTCTGGTTTTGTTGCCTCCTTAATATCTTCTATTCTGGTACTACTAATGTACAAACTCAACTTTTCAATGAGCTATGAAACATATGGTGGAACCGCCACCCTCTGATGGTGACAAGGCAACTATAACCGCAATGTCACCTCTTGCTGCAGTGGGTCAGTACCTATCCACTAACAGTGCCAAAAGCACGTCCCTGCGTAATACTGGGTTGGTTGTTAAGGCAGTCTCATCCAAACTGCCTCATGATCAAGATATGCAAGCTCAAAACAATGTTATATCTGCACTCCAGACACAAGTCCAATCCCCAACAGAGACCCTTTGTGAAACAAGGACAACCATTGTTCGATGTCGTCAAGATATGCATGGTTTTGAAACCAGACTATCAAACATTTCTATGTTGTTTAGGAGCCTAGGAGAAATGAAGGCGAAGGTTATGGTGCTCCATCGAACAGTACAGCATGAAAATGTAACACTCAGGTCAAATGAACCGAGCTTCTGAACTTCTGGTGGTGCATTTATCTGCCGGACTGTTAAGTTTTATGCCAACCTTCCTTTTGTTTTATGGTTGTAGTGTTTTTTGTCGTGATACAAAATTTGTTCTTAACGTGCAACGACCGGGTGAAGAAAATAGCAAGCCATTTTCGTATAGTGTAGGGTGTTCCCTATATTTGCACTGGTGGCGAACTTTGATGCCCAATGGAAGTAATCTGTGCAATCCCCTTAATAGCCCAGCGTTAGTTTCTGACTTATTTATTTTCCTACTCTTCTTTTTCCTCAGTTTGCTAGTGGCATGTAACACCCACAATGCGGCTATATCTCCCACATGTCGGGGCACGACTTAGAGGCATAGCCGCATGGTAGGTTTGTCGCAAGAGGGGTAATCTTCACACAATCCCATGTACTGAATAAGAAAGGGATAAAGAGTTGGCTTACAATCGCCACTTCACACAAATACAAGTTAAACATACATCATCCAAAATACAATCAAAGGTCCAACTACGGAACCAAAATAAAGAAAGACAACCCCAAATGCTAGATCCCCGATCGTCCCAACTGGGCTCCACTACTGATCAACAGGAAACGAAACAACACAACGAACACGATCTTCATCGAGCTCCCACTTGAGCTCAGCTGCGTCATCTGCACTGGTATCATCGGCACCTGCAAGTGTTTGGAAGTATTTGTGAGCCACAAGGACTCAGCAATCTCACACCCGCGAGATCAAGACTATTTAGGCTTATGGGTAGGAAAGGGTAGTGAGGTGGAGCTGCAGCAAGCACTAAGCATATATGGTGGCCAACATACGCAAATAAGAGCGAGAAGAGAAGCAATGCAACGTCGTGAACTAGAAGTGATCAAGAAGTGATCCTGAAACTACTTCCGTTCAAACATAACTCCAAAGCCATGTTCACTTCCCGGACTCCGCCGGAAAGAGACCATCACGACTACACACGCGGTTGATGCATTTTAATCAAGTTAAGTGTCAAGTTCTCTACAACCGGACATTAACAAATTCCCATCTACCCATCACCGCGGGCACGACTTTAGAAAATTCAAAACCCTGCAGGGGTGTCCCAACTTAGCCCATCACAAGCTCTCACGGTCAAGGAAGGATATTCCTTCTCCCAGGAAGACCCGATCAGGCTCGGAATCCCGGTTACAAGACATTTCGACAATGGTAAAACAAGACCAGCAAAGCCACTCGATGTGCCGACATCCCGATAGGAGCTGCACATATCTCGTTCTCAAGGCACACCGGATTGTCCAAACTTCCAGTAGGCCAGGCCCAGAGTTGCCCCTGGTGGCCACCGGCGGCTGATAGGTTTGGACCAACACTTAGACAAGCACTGGCCCGGGGGGGTTACAATAAAGATGACCCTTGGGATCGCGACTACCAAGGGAAAAGTAGGTGGTGGTGAGGCAAATGGTAAAACCAAGGTTGGGCCTTGTTGGAGGAGTTTTATTCAAAGTGAACTGCCAAGGGGTCCCCATAACACCCAACCGTGTAAGGAACGCAAAATGAAGGAACAGAACACCGGTATGACGGAAACTAGGGCGATAAGAGTGGAACAAAACACCAAGCATAAGGCCGAGCCTTCCACCCTTTACCAAGTATATAGATGCATTAAAGTAAATAAGATATAATAATGATATCCCAACAATATCCATGTTCCAACATGGAACAAACTTCATCTTACCTACAACTAGCAACGCTATAAGAGGGGCTCAGCAAAAGCTGTAACATAGCCAAACAACGGTTTGCTAGGAAAGGTGGGTTAGAGGCTTGACATGGCAATATGGGAGGCATGTTATAGCAAGTGGTAGGTATCGCAGCATAGCAATAGAGCGAGCAACTAGCAAGCAAAGATAGAAGTGATTTCGAGGGTATGATCATCTTGCGTGAGATCCCGAAAGGAAGAAGAACGAGACCATGAAGAAGACAAACAGACGTAGTGGAACGAATCCTCACAACTCCGGAATGAAACCGAAGCTAACAAGAGAAGCGACACAGAAAGAAGCAAACATAGTATACAACCATCACATAAACATGGCATGATGCACAACCAAGTATGATGCATGTCCGGTTTAATGAGGCATGGCATGGTAAAGTGCACAAGCAAAACTACAAGTTAAGTAGAGCTCAATATGCAACGAGTTGCATATTGATGAAACACCACATTCATTTATTTAGTTCTCTCCCGTTTAGGTACCCGACAATTTTAAATGTTGTTAAACATGGCAATAGATGAAGAATAGGAAAACTACCTATCTAGGCAAGTTTAAATGAGGCCGGAACAACAAACAACAAGTCTGGAAAATCCTCATATGCAAATTATGGATTTGGTACTGTTCTTCCCTAAAGCATATTTGATTGTTGTTAAACATGCAAGAAAAGTGCACCATGTTAAACTAGGAAATTTCTACCCCATTTACATATAAAGTTTATTAAATTCGGAGCTACGGTTATTTAGTTATGAAATGAAGCATTTTAGCATGTTATTTAAGAAAATTAAGGCAAACAAGAATTTAAACATTTTAAACATGGATGGAAGTTGCAAATTATGAAACTAGACAAAATTCTAAGCATGTTTCATATATAACTTATTTTAATCCGATGCATGGTTCTGAAGTTAATATATGCATGAACAAGGAGGACTTTTCTATAAAACTGCAGTCTCAGGATAATGCTAAAATCGTAGAGGAAAAAAACAGATCTGGGCCAAAATTGGCTGGACCAACAGTGGAAGGGTGGTGCTCACCCTGGGCCTTGGCCCGGTTGGTGGAAGAAGCAGGTCGGGCGCTGCTAGGCCGGCTGTGTAGGCCGATCGAAGCAGGGGAGGTGCTGGACCCTGGGCGTCACGGTCAACGAAGGGGCGAGCGAGAAGCAGAGGAGGAACAACATGGCAGCGACCGGCGGATTCCGGCGAGGGGATGGCGGCAGGCGGCGGGGATGGGTCCGGCTGACGACGTGAATGGGTAGACACGGCCCCTGGGCACCAGATCTGGCCGGATGTGGGCAAGAATGGCGAGGGCGGCATGAATCCGGGCGAAGAAACAGCGGAGGTCGTGAGCTCCGGCCAACTCCATGTGGTAGCGCGACGAAACTCCGAGGCCCTGCGTGACACGGGGAGAGAGAGAGCTTTGTGTGTGAGAGAGAGAGAGAGGAAGAAGGAGGGGCAGGGGAAAGAGAGAGGCGTGGCGCCCGGGGTACTCAACTCCGGTGAGGAGGTCAGACGGTGGCGCGGGGAGTTCGGGATTGGGCTCTCCCGATCCAGCTCGAGCGGGGCGAACAGGGCACAGCGGTCGGGCCCAGATCCGACCCGGGGTGGGCCTCCCATGGGCTCTAAGGGTCGCAGTGAAGTGGGGCGCAGGGAAGGACACGCGGCGATGCGGGAGTCGGTGCAGGGCCGACGCGGCTGATGTGGCGGCGGCGATGGGTGGCTCTGGCGGCGAAAAGTGGCAGCGGGGTGCTGGCTGGGCGCTGAAAGCAAGGTAGGAGACGACGGCGGCTGCGGGGGAAGGAGGTTTAGGCCATTTTTGGCAGGGGTAGGGGCTATATATAGACATATGCTAGGGTTAGGGGGTTAGGAGGTGTAAGGAGGTGTTTTCGGACCATACGATCGCGATCGTGCGTCTCCGGACAGAGGGGAACTAGATGTGGGCTGGGCAGAGTGCGATGAGCTGAGAGGAGAGAAGAGAGAGCAGCCCGGCAACTGTTCCGGATACCTAAAATGTCCGACGTTAGACCAGCTATATTGCCGCCATAGTTATCCGTTGGGGCATCAAACGAACTCCGAATGCGATGAAACTTGGCAGGCGACCTACTAACAACATAACAACACCGCATGCCAACTTTCATCCCATTCCGAGAAAATATTCCGGCCACTTATAAAATAATATTTCGGAGATGCCACGGGCGCGAGCGAGTGTGACTGGGCTCAGAACGGACAACGGAGAGAACTGGGGAAACCCGGACGGATGCAAGTTTTGAAAACATGATGATGTAATGCACATGATGACATGGCAAGATGCGACACACAAGCAAATGAGAAGACAGCAACAGTGAATAACTGGAAGGCACCTGGCGCGTCGGTCTCGTGGTGTTACAACTCTCCAACACTACGAGAGGTTCTCGTCCCGAGATATAGGATGGCACCGGAGAGTAAGCGGAAGAGGAAGAGGTAAAACAAAATTGCTTCTTGACAAAAGAGTGAAACCAAAGAACCTTGCGAGGTTAAACAAATTGAAAGAAAGAAAGACGAACAAAGTTGAAAACACTCCGTTAGAAAAGAGGAACAAGGAACATTACGAGGACCTTGTAGGTTGAAAGACATAAGAAAAAGGTTACAATGGATAAGAAGTACATGCAAGCACTCCAGTTGAAACGCGATGTAGAAGGAACAATAAAGATCAATTACGACAGCACTCCGGTTGGAAATGGAAGGCAATAATATGGACTTGCCAAAACGAAAGCACTTGAATGAGGCTCTGGTTAGAACAGGAATGATATACACAACACTCCGTTTAAACAAGACAGAGAAGGAATAAGAATGATATAAATTGGACAGCACTCTGACTGTAAATGGAATGAATTGAGCATGAACTTGACAAGATGAGAGGATACTTGATGAGATCAACAACACACTGCCTCCGGAACTATTGAAAGAATGGCACAACGGATAAGAAAGATTTCAGACAGCACTCCGGTTGAGAAGGGAGGCAAAAACTTGAAAAAATGGGAAGAACTTACAACACTCCGGTTAAATGGATAAGCACGAAGAGAACATGATCTTAACAAAACAAGATGATGGGTCGAAGAGAGCAACATCACAATGCCTCTGGAACGAAAGAATAGAAGTTGGATCATTGGAAAGGAAAGAATTGAGAAGAAAATGACAACTTCTTCCACAAATGAGCTTGGAAAACACCCTTCCAAGAAGGTTATAATGGAGTTGTTGGAAAAACCAACAACGAAACAAAAAAGCTTGTAGTGGGCTTATTGAAAACATCTGAGAATTATGAGGTGAAATTCTGCCACTAACGAAACAATAGATTGGATTGATATGAACAAGGAGACAAGAAACTTATTTCACCGGGAGGATAAATGAAGAACTTGGGTCATTTATAAGCACCATAAATAGCAACAATCCTTAGAGAAAGCTTTAGGTGAAAAATGACACAAGATAAGTCCAACGAAGGGGGGTAATGGATTGCAAAGGATCTCCTAAACAAAAAGAAAATGAAGGGTTTACATATCTCATCTGTGACAACTTGCGAATCATGAAACACGAATGGAAATTGTCAAGAATGACATAACACCACCTCAAAAGATAAGGTAGAAAGAATTGCACTTCGGAAGGTAAGATGAAGAATGCTTGAACTCCTCAAACAAAACATGTGTTGGGCACCATGTTTATCTTAGAGTATAGCTCGGTGGATCTTAACTCTGAGAGAAATCTTGAAGAACAATTGAAGAATGAAAGGAATCCTTGACAAACAACCATGTAGAGCCTCCGTGAAGAACTCTGGCAATAAAAGAATGATCAAACGAAAGGAAAGTTGAAAAGGACTCCGGGAGAAGCCTAGCAATGATTAAATGGAGCTTCATGATGATATAATTGAGAGAGCTTGGAACTCTGGGAAAGAAAATATGAAACAATTGAAACCGAGAACTTGATGTGCCTCCGGAATAAGGAATTGAATTTACTTGATGAAACAAGAATAATAATTACATTATGCTTATCCTTCACCAATTTAAATTGATGACAAGCAACGGATTTTGCATACTACTTATTCTCGTAGAAAGGATTAAGATAGATATAGCGCCAACTTGAAGAGGCCTTCGATGAACCACATGTAGGATTGGAAAGAACGAATGAATCTATATGATAACGAAGGAAGATAACTCTTGAACGAGCCACCATAAGAATTGAAAATGAACGAAGAAAAGATAAGGAAAACACCAGGAAGAATTATAAAAAGAATGAAGATACTTAATGGAATTCAGATACAAGTGAACAAAGAGGTCGCGAGCTGATTGGAGAATACTTGAATGATGCACCGGTAAAATTTGGAGAACGAGAGCTGAAAGCTAGAATGAATAATTCTGAGATGATGGGCTCTGGAGAATCAAACTGAAAAGACTCCTAAATTTCTCCGGATGATGAAAAGAATTCTCACAATTAAAAACAATTATGAGAGGATGGCATCAAGCTTGAAGTACGCATCTACGAGAGAACGGATCAAGATTTGAGAGCAACTCGTCTTCGGTCTTCAGATGTTGAGAATGACGATGAGAAACACCACCAAGAATTGTTGAGGCACTCCGGAATGAAAATTATAAAGGTTGAACCAATGATGAAAAGAATTTGAAAGATCTTGGAGAAAGACATTTGACTGATGACAAATCATTCTCATGTCAAACTTTGAAATGAATTTGAAAATAACTCCAGGGAAATTAGAAGAGTCAGGTAAGATCCTGGGAAAAGACCTGTGGGTTAAGGCCCACTCAAGAGAAACACCGTTGAACGATTTAAAAGAGAGAGTGCGTTGGTTGAATTAAATGGCTCAAAAGAGATAACAGCCTCAAGATATCTTGAACAGATAAGGAATGAAAACACGAATCTCGTGAGATATCTTCAGCACTTCGGATATGAATAGAGAGAGAGGAGCGACTAAGAGGTGCACCAGTATGAGAAAGAATTGTGAAATGAGGAAAGGGATAATATTAACAACGAAATCTTGGATTGAATCCACCGGGGAAGAAAAAAAATGAAGAATGATGAACTTGAGGCTCTGTTAGCATCTTCCTGAGAATCACCGGATAAAAACATTGATTGAAGAGAATGAAGAGACTTCACATGAATAAAATGGATACTTGATTAAGACATCTGATTCCTTGAAGGAAAGGGGTTGGGAGGGCGGGAAAAACAAAGACAACTTGGGACGGATGAAACAAACACCGTTGAGAATAACCGATAATTGATCTTATGGATGGGGAGAATGATGGGATCATCTTGAAGAGAATCGCATCGGTTGGAAAGAATTGACATGACAATCTCGATGATCATGATGGATTAGCATCAACATAGAAATATGAGAATACCGCTTAGGAAAGGTATGGAATCAACACTTGACATTGAAGCAACTCGAATACCACAATTGAAAACAAAACAAAGGATTGGCTTGCAAAATAAGCCGGAAACAAACATATGATAGATCCCATATCATATCATGTGTCTGTTGGAAAGAATTCCTACGTGATACTTGAATTCCCACTTCTAAACTCTTGAAACTTTCTGGTTATGCAATCAGGTGTTGGACATACAGGGGAAGCATACTATCTCACCCAAACTAACAATACCTACATCCAGTTGTATCCATCCTTCAACACATAACCAAGAAACCTTCAGAAATCATTTACCTCAACCTTCGAAAAGCATCCGTTATACGAGTTATGGCAATACTCCCGAACTCCCGCCCCAGTACTGGGTGGCGTCGAGGTTATCTCACCAACAACTGCGTAAAAGAGATTTTCGATGTCGGCGAACTCAGGTATTCCAGAACTGCAACGATAAAATTGTGACGACAACACCTCAGAGCTTAACTCCCTGGGACACTGCCACAACCCCTAAATGTTAGGAGGGCACCAAGAACAATGTTCTCATCACAAAACCATCGGAATGATTCCAAGATACCCGCATGATACTAAAAAATTTGAGGAGAGAAGAGTCAAAACTTCTACATCAGGAGGCCTCACCAGAGCGACGAAGGGACTGAGGAGTAAAAAGAATCCTACTCTCTAATATATATAATCCTAAGACTCAAAACATTTTGTTCTAAACTCAACAACGTCAGCGATTCGATAAAGCAGGGGGCTCCTAAGTCGGGGAAGGCTCTGATACCAACTCGTAACACCCACAATGTGACTATATCTCCCACGTGTTGGGGCACGACTTAGAGGCATAGCCGCATGGTAGGTTTGTCGCAAGAGGGGTAATCTTCACACAATCCCATGTACTGAATAAGAAAGGGATAAAGAGTTGGTTTACAATCGCCACTTCACACAAATACAAGTTAAACATACATCATCCAGAATACAATCAAAGGTCCGACTACTGAACCAAAATAAAGAAAGACAACCCCAAATGCTAGATCCCCGATCGTCCCAACTGGGCTCCACTACTGATCAACAGGAAACGAAACAACACAACGAACACGGTCTTCATCGAGCTCCCACTTGAGCTCAGTTGCGTCATCTGCACTGGTATCATCGACACCTGTAACTGTTTGGAAGTATCTGTGAGCCACGAGGACTCAGCAATCTCACACCCCCGAGATCAAGACTATTTAAGCTTATGGGTAGGAAAGGGTAGTGGGGTGGAGCTGCAGCAAGCACTAAGCATATATGGTGGCTAACATACGCAAATAAGAGCGAGAAGAGAAGCAATGCAACGGTCATGAACTAGAAGTGATCAAGAAGTGCTCATGAAACTACTTACGTTCAAACATAACTCCAAAGCCGTGTTCACTTCCCGGACTCCGTCGGAAAGAGACCATCACGACTACACACGCAGTTGATGCATTTTAATTAATTTAAGTGTCAAGTTCTCTACAACCGGAACATTAACAAAATTCCCATCTGCCCATAAACGCGAGCACGGCTTTCGAAAGTTCAAAACCCTGCAGGGGTGTCCCAACTTAGCCCATCACAAGCTCTCACGATCAACGAAGGATATTCCTTCTCCCGGGAAGACCCGATCAGGCTCGGAATCCCGATTACAAGACATTTCGACACTGGTAAAACAAGACCAGCAAAGCCGCCAGATGTGCCAACATCCCGATAGGAGCTGCACATATCTCATTCTCAGGGCACACCGGATTGTCCAAACTTCCGATAGGCCAGCCCAGAGTTTCCCCTGGTGGCCATCAGCGGCTGACAGGTTCGGACCAACACTTAGACAAGCAGTGGCCCGGGGGGTTAAAATAAAGATGACCCTTAGGAGCACGACTCCCAAGGAAAAAGTAGGTGGTGGGGAGGCAAATTGTAAAACCAAGGTTGGGCCTTGCTGGAGGAGTTTTATTCAAAGTGAACTGCCAAGGGGTCCCCATAACATCCAACCATGTAAGGAACGCAAAATCAAGGAACATAACACCGGTATGACGGAAACTAGGGCGGCAAGAGTGGAACAAAACACCAGGCATAAGGCCGAGCCTTCCACCCTTTACCAAGTATGTAGATGCATTAAAGTAAATAAGATATAATAATGATATCCCAACAATATCCATGTTCCAACATGGAACAAACTTCATCTTACCTGCAACTAGCAACGCTATAAGAGGGGCCGAGCAAAAGCGGTAACATAGCCAAACAATGGTTTGCTAGGAAAGGTGGGTTAGAGGCTTGACATGGCAATATGGGAGGCATGTTATAGCAAGTGGTAGGTATCGCGGCATAGCAATAGAGCGAGCAACTAGCAAGCAAAGATAGAATGAAGAAGACAAACGGACGTAGTCAAACGAATCCTCACAACTCCAGAACGAAACCGAAGCTAACGAGAGAAGCGACCCGAAAAGAAGCAAACATAGTAAACAACCATCACATAAATATGGCATGATGCACAACCAAGTATGATGCATGTCCGGTTTAATGAGGCATGGCATGGTAAAGTGCACAAGCAAAAGTACAAGTTAAGTGGAGCTCAATATGCAACGAGTTGCATATTGATGAAACACCACATTCATTTATTTAGTTCTCTCCCTTTAGGTACCCGACAATTTGAAATTTTGTTAAACATGGCAATAGATGAAGCATATGAAAACTACCTATCTAGGCAAGTTTAAATGAGGCCGGAACAACAAACAACAAGTCCGAAAAATCCTCATATGCAAGTTATGGATTTGGTACTGTTCTGCCCTAAAGCATATTTCATAGTTGTTAAACATGCAAGAAAAGTGCACCATGTTAAACTAGGCATTTTCTACCCCATTTACATATAAAGTTTATTAAATTCGGAGGTACGGTTATTTAGTTATGAAATGAAGCATTTTAGCATGTTATTTAAGCAAATTAAGGCAAACAACAATTTAAACATTTTAAACATGGATGAAAGTTGCAAATTATGAAACTAGACAAAATTCTAAGCATGTTTCATATATAACTTATTTTAATCCGATGCACGGTTCTGAAGTTATTATATGCATGAACAAGGAGGACTTTTCTGTAAAACCACAGTCTCGGGATAATGCTAAAATCGCAGAGGAAAAAAACAGATCTGGGCCAAAACTAGCTGGCCCAACAATGGAAGGGTGGCACTCACCCTGGGCCTTGGCCCGGTTGGTGGAAGAAGCAGGCCGGGCGCTGCTGGGGTGGCTGTGCAGGCTGATCAAAGCAGGGGAGGTGCTGGGCCCTGGGTGTTGCGGTTAACGAAGGGGCGAGCGGGAAGCAGAGGAGGAACAACACGGCAGCGACCGGCGGATTCCGGCGAGGGGAAAGCGCAAGGCGGCGGGGATGGGTCCGCTGATGACGGGAATGGGTCGATCCGGCCCCTAGGCACCGGATCTGACCGGATGTGGGCAAGGACGGCGAGGGCACCCCGGATCCGGGCGAAGAAATGACGGAGGTCGCGAGCTCTGGCGAAGTCCATGCGGCGACGCGACGAAACTCTGAGGCCTTGCCTGACACGGGGAGAGAGAGAGCTTTGTGTGAGAGAGAGGAAGAAGGAGGGGCAGGGGAAAGAGAGAGGCGTGGCGTGGCGCCAGGGGTTTACTCAACTCCGGCGAGGATGTCAGGACCCCGACTCAATGCCACATCGATCTAGCATGTAACACCTCATATCACTTTGCGGCCTCACGCACGGTATTCCCACGGGTGTCGCCTTACCTTTGCCCGGGACCGTTTGCGCCTTTTGGCACACGTATATGATAGTGTCGCTAGCATCCATATGATAAGGAGCCCGGGCTGACATGGCTAGTCGTAAACCCAAAGTGGCACAGACTTACAGGGACAGGCATCCATGACCCAGCATCGAACGTGTCGGTCATCAGCGAGTGAATCCAGGCTGTAGCACTGGGCTAGCAGGACTCCGGTGAACCGGGCTGTAGCGGGCTAACAGGACTCCGGTATTCATCGCGTGACATTTCCCCGAAGGGACAGACACAGGAACGAAGAAGGACACATGCTGGCCAGCCTAAGTGTTCCGGAGCAGTAGCAAGCTACCATGGCTCAGTGGAAACACTAGGAGACATTTCCCGGTAAGAGAGGCTACTAAGGATAAACAACTAGATAGTCAGATCCCACACATACCAAGCATTTCAATAACATACACACAATATGCTCGATATGTGCAAACACAACATGGCATCACAACATGACTCTACGACTCAAGTATTTATTCAATAGGCTCCGAGGAGCGAGATATTACAAACAGGGGTCTCATGACCCAACATTCAGAGCATACAAATCAAGCACAAACGGAAGCTATCATGTCTGGGTACAGACATCTATAACTGAAAAAGGCTGAGAAGCCTGACTATCTACCAGATCCTGCCGGGGCACAAGATCGTAGCTGAGGTAACAAGCTAAACGTCGAAGTCCACGCGAAACTACTAGTGAGACCGAAGTCTCTCTGCAAAAACATAAAATAGGCAAACGTGAGTACAAATGTACCCAGCAAGACTTACATCAGAACTAACTACATATGCATCATTATCAACAAAGGGGTGGTGGGGTTTAACTGCAGCAAGCCAGCTTTGACTCGGTGGCTATCCTAAACTACGACTGCGAGTAACTCTTTTGAGGTGGCGCACACGAGTCCACATATTCACCATATCAATACACCACTATGGATCCGCTCCCGTCTCCCTACGAGAACGCCATCCATAGCACTCACGCTTATCTTGCGTATTTTAGAGTATCCACTTTCACTTGTCTATGAACTGATATAAGCAACCCAGAAGTCCTTTTCCGCGGACACGGCTATTCGAATAGATGATGTTAACCCTGCAGGGGTATACTTCTTCACACACGCTCTCACCACTTACCGCCGTTGTTGTCTAGCTTAACCAACTAGCTCCGGGATATCCATCACAGATTCTTGGAGAAAGGGTGGTTCACAAGAACCCGACTTGATCACGAGCTCAACATAGCAGTCAGGTGACAACCTGGTAATACTTCCAAGAAGATATTCGGAAAATCACGAACCACCGGTATGTTACTAAGCTTGAGAACAATCTCGCTTTTGAGGGCAAGACGATATGATCAAATGAGTGAGGACTTGACAAGATCCTAACTCATCAATCGAAGGGTGCACCGAAATAAGGACTAGGTAGCACGATCAGTCTTAGAAGGATGATTCAAAAACCAACACGCTAAGAATGAAATTATTGTCCCTTAACTACCAAGCAACGAGGTTGCTGGGAGTATTGATTTCACACATCACAATTCATTTGTCGGTATTCCGGTTGCATCAACACGATGGCCGAGGAATGACTAATGATGGTGAGAAGTATTACTACGTCAAAATTCATGAAAGTTGGTGCAGTTCTCATGACAATTCTGACATAAAGGGGGTAATACTCCAAGGTAGAACAGAACCAAAAGCTGGATTGGCATTTGATCTGCGGAATACAACTACTTTGACCCAATCCTAGATATGGATGAGGTACTGGAGTTTGTTTCTCCTATTCATTCTAAAATAGAATGGCTTGGCGGACCACAAGGGTAATAGGCATCGACGAACGAATGCACGCATACTCTTGACTATCAATTGATAGGCGAGGGTCGGAAACAACTAAGATGGGACAACTCAAAAGAACATATGATTTTCTGAGTTGTGGATGCATGGATTAGCATGTCGAACGAAGTTCAACATATTTCTTCCGGATAACCCATGCAGAAAGGTAGAACTGGCAGAGTCACGATTTATGAATGGAGAACTCATCAAGAGCACTCTTGTTGTCATCTTTTGGTTCAGAAGAACTCCTGCCAAGAATGGTTCATGGTAATTGGAAGAAGGATATACCACGGACCTCGAGGACTATCGCAAAGGTTACTAATATACTAAAGGAACTAGCAACACTATCAACATGATGTAAGTAGGGTGAATATCGGGTTTAAGAATCCAGGAATAGAATACCTACTAACTAAATGGCATCACAGGATGCTTTTGAGAATAAAGGCCAGAATCATCACACTAGGACACAAATCATGGCTAGACCACTAGATGATCCCCTGAGACACCTAGGGTCATAATAATATCTCCAACATATATGTCAAGGTAACGGAGTACCTCAACTCACTGATTAGTGTGGTTAATCTGGCCCATGGGAACATTGAAGCGGGAAGAAAGGATTTGCAAATGCATCAGACTACTTAGAAACCTGGAATGACTCGGACAGCATAACGGCTGTAAATGCTCAGAAAAGATTTGAGACATTCACAAAAATGGTGGCATAACCACTCAGAAGCACAATATCAAGGTTTCGAGATCAACAATTAACATACAGAAGTAGTAGGAACTGAAACGAGGCTTAAGTCCAACAATCTATAAGTCTACGGATTAGTAACACGTGATCCTGATAGAAAGAAGAGATAGCCTAGTTCTTAATCCCCGCAGGAAAGATAAGATGACTCAGATCAGAAGGCATAAGGTATAAGGAGTAAAAAGAGCCTTACGTTCCATCCCACAATCAATTCCCTTATATAACTAAAGAATTTCTAGACTCAACTTCGACCAGTTTGGCTTGGTAATCCTACAGGCAGTCAAGCTCTGATACCAGCGCTGTCAGGACCCCGACTCAATGCCACATCGATCTAGCATGTAACACCTCATATCACTTTGCGGCCTCACGCACGGTATTCCCACGGGTGTCGCCTTACCTTTGCCCGGGACCGTTTGCGCCTTTTGGCACACGTATATGACAGTGTCGCTAGCATCCATATGATAAGGAGCCCGGGCTGACATGGCTAGTCGTAAACCCAAAGTGGCACAGACTTACAGGGACAGGCATCCATGACCCAGCATCGAACGTGTCAGTCATCAGCGAGTGAATCCAGGCTGTAGCACTGGGCTAGCAGGACTCCGGTGAACCGGGCTGTAGCGGGCTAACAGGACTCCGGTATTCATCGCGTGACATTTCCCCGAAGGGACAGACACAGGAACGAAGAAGGACACATGCCGGCCAGCCTAAGTGTTCCGGAGCAGTAGCAAGCTACCAAGGCTCAATGGAAACACTAGGAGACATTTCCCGGTAAGAGAGGCTACTAAAGATAAACAACTAGATGGTCAGATCCCACACATACCAAGCATTTCAATAACATACACACAATATGCTCGATATGTGCAAATACAACATGGCATCACAACATGACTCTACGACTCAAGTATTTTAATCAATAGGCTCCGAGGAGCGAGATATTACAAACATGGGTCTCATGACCCAACACTCGGAGCATACAAGTCAAAGCACAAGCGGAAGCTATCATGTCTGGGTACAGACATCTATAAATGAAAAAGGCTGAGAAGCCTGACTATCTACCAGATCCTGCCGAGGGCACAAGATCGTAGCTGAGGTAACAAGCTAAACGTCGAAGTCCACGCGGAACTACTAGCGAGACCGAAGTCTCTCTGCAAAAACATAAAATAGGCAAACGTGAGTACAAATGTACCCAGCAAGACTTACATCAGAACTAACTACATATGCTTCATTATCAACAAAGGGGATGGTGGGTTTAACTGCAGCAAGCCAGCTTTGACTCGGTGGCTATCCTGAACTACGACTGCAATGTAACTCTTTTGAGGTGGCGCACACGAGTCCACATATTCACCAACCAATACACCACTATGGAATCGCTCCCGTCTCCCTACGAGAACACCATCCATAGCACTCACGCTTATCTTGCGTATTTTAGAGTATCCACTTTCACTTGTCTATGAACTGATATAAGCAACCCAGAAGTCCTTTTCCGCGGACACGGCTATTCGAATAGATGATGTTAACCCTGCAGGGGTGTACTTCTTCACACACGCTCTCACCACTTACCGCCGTTTACACGACATGTACTCGGCAACCTTCAAGCGGAAGCCCAAAGTGGGTGTCGGCCACGGCTTGCCTAAACACTCAAGTCTCTAGTCCAGGTTTATCGCCTATTCGGGTTCCATCCATGAGGAGATCCGGCCGGAGTTTCGCTCACAGCCCCAAACGATGTGAACAGGGTTCCGTGACACCAAACGGGCGCCCGGTTTACCCGGCCACGTGCCTACCGCATCACAGCCCACCCCTACGGTCAGCGCTGCGCACGGCCTCCAGCATACTACAAACACCAGAAACTACTTGCAACTCCTGGACAGAGGACAAGGGTGATTAAGAAGCCGAGAGGGTCCATTGGTTTCGGGCCCAATGCGTGGTAGTAGCTGAATCATGGATCACAAACACAGAACTCAGTTCCTAAGGACGGCTGTAATGAGACAACCCACCATGTACTCCTACATGGCCTCTCACCGCTACCTTTACCAAATCGTGTTCACACACTTAGCTCACACACAGTAGGACATGTTCACACACCTCTGATTCATCCCCGATGAATCAGACCTGACTCAACTCTAAGCAGTAGCAGGCATGACAAACAAGCATGAATGAGTAGGCACAACAGGGCTCAAACAACTCCTACTCATGCTAGTGGGTTTCATCTATTTACTGTGGCAATGACAGGTCATGCAAAGGATAAAGGGGTTCAGCTACCGCAGCAAGTAACAGATAAATCGGTGTTGTCCTAATGCAGTAAAAGAGAGCAGGGCGAGAGAGTAGGATTGTATCGGAATGAGCAAGGGGGTTTTGCTTGCCTGGCACTTCTGAAGATAACATTGAGTTTTCATCAGTGTCAACGATCACATCATCGGTATCACGTCTATCGAGAGGGGACAAATACCGGCAACACAGAAGGGAACACAATCAATGCAATGCACAATATGATGCATGATCATGACATGGCAAAATGAATGTGTTTTGATCTAATGCAACTAAAACCCGATTAAATGAAGTTGGTTTGAATCCAAGATTCAAATTCAAACTCCATATGTGATTATTTAAATGCCCTTTATTGGTTTTGTGCTAAACAGCAGCTATAAGTTGTTCTATCATGCATGAAAATGGTACAGATGGATTCCTTGAATTTTTCTGATAATTTTTCATATATAATTTATTTAATTTGGAGTTACGGTTAATTTTCTATGATTTATTGAAGTTTATACAATTTTCTGGAATTATAAATCATTTCCTAATTTATTTAATTCCAGAAATACTTTACTACGTCAGCATGACGTCGGCATGACGTCAGCAAGTCAACAGGGGCCGGTCAGGGTCAAACCTGACGTGTGGGGTCCACACGTCAGTGACACGGGGGCTAATCCCGCGTTGACTCGGGCTTTGACCCGCTACGGGGCCCGCTGTCAGTGTCTGTGGGGGGTGTTTAGCATGGTCATTAGTGCTAACTAAATTAGCGCCACGTCAGCTAGTGATGCCGGCGGCCACGGCGACGGCGAGACCTCGCCGGAGTTGCTCGGGACGGCGCTACAGCCCGCGGCTGGTCGCGCTGAGGGCACCAGGGGTGAGCCCGTGCTCCCGCGCATCTAGGGGGACCCTCGAGAGGGCGTGGGGTGGCCGGGGTTCGCCGGAATGGAGCCCGAGGCGGCGGCCGGAGCTCGGGTGGGTGCGGGGTTAGCGCTGCGGCTTGCAAACAAGCTAGCTGCCACGCTAGCGTTGCTCCACGGGTCGTTGCGAGTGCAACGGACGCACGCGCGGGGCCATTTGGTCACCGGGGCTTCACCGGCGACGAGCCTGTGCGGCGGAGCGTCTCGGCTCCGGTGGAGGGAGCGGCTAGGGGGCGAATTAGGCAACGAGGCATGGGGGAAACGATGCAGCGGCTCACCGCAGTTCTTCTGGTGCTGCTGGCGAGGCAGGGGAGGCAAGGGGTCCAGCGAATCGACGGAGGGGAGCTTCGGTGGCCGGCGATGGAATGGCGATGGTGGCGGCATTGCAGGGCTTCCGGAGGGCCGTGGGTCGGTGGGGAGGAAGGAGGGGGTCGAGGCGGAGCTCGGGGATGCATAGTGGGAGCGAGGGGGTGGCTGTGGCCCCGGTAAACAGCGTCGGCGGCGATGGGCTCCGCTCGGGCGCGTGAGG
>NC_057794.1:147676651-147684639 GCF_018294505.1 Triticum aestivum | reverse complement strand
AGGAGGTGGCCGGAGCTCTTCGGGCGCGCGCCACGCCTCGCCTCTGCCTACTGGCAGAGGAAGAAGAGGACAAGGGGGGGAGGAGGTGGGCTGGGCCGGCCAGATGGAGCTGGGCCAGGTAAGTGGCCCAGGTGGCCTTCTCTCCCTTTCTATTTATTTCTGTTCTGTTTTTCTTTTATTTAATTCTTTTGCCACTGTTTTGAATGAAAATAATAATTCAAACAATGCCAAAGCTCCTCTGAATATTTTATTTTGCTAGATGGACTTTTCCAAAAGCTCATAAAATAATTCAGGGATATTTGAAATTATATTCTAATTATATGAATATAATTCAAATTCAAATAGCTAATGAATTAAATCCAAAGTCCCAAAAATAATTCCTTAAAAATGTTCAATATTTTGGTTGGGACCAGAACCCTTACCAAAAATTATCAAACATTTAAGAAGAACATTTTGGAGCAATGAATGAGATTTCTAGGGTTTTTGCCCCTCTTTTATTTAAGTTTTTGAGGCTTCCAAAATTCCTCAATTCAAGTTTCGAAAATATAGACATGATGCACACATGAAGCTAGCCTAGAGCATAACAGGACCAGGGATGTGACAACTCACCCCCACTAAACAAAAATCTCGTCCCGAGATTCAAGCGTAGGGTAAGGTGAAGGGGAGACACAAACTGGTATAATCTTCACGATCCAGGTTGCACTTCAAATGAACGTTGATTTGAACACCATCTTTGTCTTGTCGTCTTGCTCTGAGAACTTCAGCTAATCATGACAAGAAGAGGAAAGGAAAACCCTAGAACAATCGATCTTCGAGAAGACCGAACAACTTAGGATCAACTCATGGAATGAGACATAGCAACATCTCTCGAGCTGAGAGGCGAAGCACACATCCATAGGAATGGAGTGAAGCAAATGACGAAGGTTCACTAGGTAGACAACAATTTCACGCTTAAGAAGGTGGTAATCGATTGCCAACGTAGCGAGGAGTTGAGTTGCCATGATACCACAACGAGGCATCTTAGGGATGGTGACTCGTAGATCTATCCCCTTAAGTGGCAAGAAGAATTACCTTTGATTCAGAGATCATTGAAACTCTTCATACCAGCCTAAGGCAATCACAAGCGATCATTTGGAGGGGTCGGTAGAATGGCTTACTCGGACTTGGATGATGTGGATTACCTTGTTGAAGACAACGTAATGGATGAATTTGCTTACCACCGGAAATGGAAGAGACCCATGGTAGAATGGCACATTGGCGGTGCAAGCTAGGAACAAAATGCAAATGCTAGGAATGATTCTGGTAACTGGGGAAGAACCCAACAATAAAGAGTGAATTCACTGTTGGAGTGGTTATAGCATAACCGACGAGACTAGGAGCAATCCCGGTTAGTGCCGGCGATAATACCTAGCGCTTGTGCATGCTCTCAAGAACTTGAGCATTTCCACATTCATCAAGGTTTTACCAACATCCGTGTCAAGGGTCCGGTAAACAACTTACTACCATGATGAATGGTGATGGAGGATGCAGATGCAAAGGAAGATAACACTTTCTCAGATTTCATCTTAGCGAGGCCAAGGAAATAAAATCTGGATGATCGACCGAGAGACATTTAGCACTCCGCTTCTAATGTTCTTCTTGATGTGCTAGTGTAACCCATTCATAGATATGGTTTGATATCTAGAACATCAAGTAAAGGTCGGACTTCGGGAGCACAAGAATCCATAAGGAACAACTAGGGAGGTAAATCCTACGAAATCCTTATGGGGAGGTGGCTAACTTCCTCAAACAAGATACTACAATGATAGGTCTTCCGGCTGGGTGTGTTGGCCACGACATCCACTTTACCGGTTATCGAGGGACCAATATTATAGTTCTTGGGAAATGTTCCAACCATCATATCTGCCTGAGATTCAGATCTGGCTGGTGTCAGGATATTCCAGACTCATCGAGTCTAGGAAGAAAATGAAAGTTTGCAACACAAATCGACGAGACGACATTGCGAGATTCTTGGGAAATGAACTACGATAGCAAGCTCCAAAACATGAGCTGGTTCTGCTACACATGTGTGAACACGCTGCCTCAGACAAACATGATCACATGGTAGTCTTACATTAAAACACTACCGAGTTCTGGTTGGGAACCATCAGCGAGGATATCGAAGTTCTTTCATAAGTCCGGATTAGCTCTTATGAAGATACTCCTTCTCCTTGAACAAATCAGTCAGTGGCTTGGTGTGCTAGGATACACATATGGAATGAAGGTTGCAAGTCTCCAGACCACAGAATACTTCGCACGTGTGCATGACTGACTTGCGATGATTCCAGAGGAAGCAACATTGACTTTCTTGAGTCCACGGCGGCAACTTGCATTAGAGGCACATGAATTAAAGGAAGTCACTACCTTCATCCAAACATATGCTTCATGAGCTAGCATGAACAAATGCTTTCAAAAGTTTCCAACACTAGCTTAATGTTCAACAAAATCATGGAAGAGATAAGGATGTTGTCAATGGGCTCAACAACAATTCATCTAGGTTTCCTTTTAGAAGGAATTCCATAGTTCAGTGAACACGGTGATAGCATTGGTCAGACCAAAGATGTAATGGTGTATGCTCGAGGGATCAACCACGAATAAGACAACATTACGAGCATCGTTGGTACTGATTTGACTTGACGATGGCCCACACTCAAATCAAAGGATTGATAAGACAATAGGTCCAACAACTGATCACAGGGACCAATCGATGAAGATATCATCTTTCTTCAACACACACTACACAAGAATATCCCTTTGGAACGAACTAAGTCAGGCAAGATTTTATCTTCCAACTCTCCAAGTTGTTGTCTAGCTTAACCAACTAGCTCAGGGGTATCCAACACGGATTCTTGGAGAAAGGGTGGTTTACAGGATGAACCAACTTGATCACGAGCTCAACATAACAGTCAGGTGACAACCTGGTGATACCTTCGAGAGGATATTCGAAAAATCACGAACCACCGATATGTTACTAAGCTCGAGAACAATCTTGCTTTTTGAGGCAAGACGATATGATCAATAGAGCGAAGATTTAAGATAATCCTAACTCATCGATCGAGGAGTGCACCGAGAACAAGGACTAGGTAGCACAATCAGTCTTAGAAGGATGATTCAAAAACCAACACGCTAAGAATGAAATTATTATCCATTAACTACCAAGCAACAAGGTTGCTAGGAGTATTGAATTCACACGCCATGATTCATTTGTCGGTATTCCGGTTACAATAACACAGGAACCGGGGAATGAACAATGATGGCAAGAAGTATCACTGTACCAAGAGTGCATAGGATGGTGTGCAATTCCTATAACAATCTCGATATAAAATATGTAATACTCCAAGGTAGAACAGAGCAAAAGCTGGGTTAGCAATTTGTTCTGCGGAGCACAACTTCTTTGACCCAATCCTGGATATGGAAGAGGTACTGGAGTTTGTTTCTCCTAGTCATTCCGCGATAGAATGGCTTGACAGACCACAAGAGTAATAGGCATCGATAAACGAACACACACATACTCTTGACTATCAATTGATAGACGAGGGTCAGTAGACAACTAAAGAGGGACAACTCAAAGGAACATATAACTTTCTGAGTTGTGGATGCATAGATTAGTATGTCGATCCAAGTTCAACATAATTCTTCCGGATAACCCATGCAGAAAGGTAGAACTGGCAGAGCCACAATATGTAATGGAGAACTCATCAAGAATAATCCTGTTGTGATATTTCAGTTCAACGAGGAACTTCTGCCATAAGTGGTTCATAGTATTTGGAAGAAAGGAATACCACGAACATCGAGGACTAATGCAAAGGTTACTAATAACCTAAAGGACGAGCAAAACTATCAACATGAAGCAAGTAGGGTGAATCTCGGGTTCAAAACCCAGGGATAGAATACCTACTACTAAATGGCATCACGGGATGCTTTTGATAATGACGGCCAGAGTCATCACACTGGAACATAATTCATGGCTAGACTACTAGATGATCCCCTGAGACACCTAGGGTCATAATAGTAACTCCAACATAATGTCAAGGCAATAGAATACCTCAACTCAACAATTAGTGTGATTGAGCTGGCATAAAGGAACATCGAAGCGGGAGGAAGGAATTTGCAAATGCATCAGACTACTTAGAAACCTGGGATGACTCGGACAGCATAACGGCTGTAAATGCTCAGAAAAGATTTGAGACATTCACAAAAATGGTGGCATAACCACTCAGAAGCACAATATCAAGGTCTCGAGATCAACAATAATCATACAAAAGTAGTAGGAACTGAACTGAGACTTAAATCCAACAATCTATAAGTCTACGGATTAGTAACACGTGATCCTGATAGAAAGAAAAGATAGCCTAGTTCTTAATCCCCATAGAAGAGAAGATGATGACTCAGATCAGAAGGCCATGAGGTATAAGGAGTAAAAAGAGCCTTACGTTCCATCCCACAATCAATTCCCTTATATAACTAAAGAATTTCTAGACTCAACTTCGACCAGTTTGGCTTGGTAATCCTACAGGCAGTCAAGCTCTGATACCAACACTGTCAGGACCCCGACTCAATGCCACATCGATCTAGCATGTAACACCTCATATCACTTTGCGGCCTCACGCACGGTATTCCCACGGGTGTCGCCTTACCTTTGCCCGGGACCGTTTGCGCCTTTTGGCACACGTATATGATAGTGTCGCTAGCATCCATATGATAAGGAGCCCGGGCTGACATGGCTAGTCGTAAACCCAAAGTGGCACAGACTTACAGGGACAGGCATCCATGACCCAGCATCGAACGTGTCGGTCATCAGCGAGTGAATCCAGGCTGTAGCACTAGGCTAGTAGGACTCCGGTGAACCGGGCTGTAGCGGGCTAACAGGACTCCGGTATTCATCGCGTGACATTTCCCCGAAGGGACAGACACAGGAACGAAGAAGGACACATGCCGGCCAGCCTAAGTGTTCCGGAGCAGTAGCAAGCTACCAAGGCTCAATGGAAACACTAGGAGACATTTCCCGGTAAGAGAGGCTACTAAAGATAAACAACTAGATGGTCAGATCCCACACATACCAAGCATTTCAATAACATACACACAATATGCTCGATATGTGCAAATACAACATGGCATCACAACATGACTCTACGACTCAAGTATTTTAATCAATAGGCTCCGAGGAGCGAGATATTACAAACATGGGTCTCATGACCCAACACTCGGAGCATACAAGTCAAAGCACAAGCGGAAGCTATCATGTCTGGGTACAGACATCTATAAATGAAAAAGGCTGAGAAGCCTGACTATCTACCAGATCCTGCCGAGGGCACAAGATCGTAGCTGAGGTAACAAGCTAAACGTCGAAGTCCACGTGGAACTACTAGCGACACCGAAGTCTCTCTGCAAAAACATAAAATAGGCAAACGTGAGTACAAATGTACCCAGCAAGACTTACATTAGAACTAACTACATATGCTTCATTATCAACAAAGGGGATGGTGGGTTTAACTGCAGCAAGCCAGCTTTGACTCGGTGGCTATCCTGAACTACGACTGCAATGTAACTCTTTTGAGGTGGCGCACACGAGTCCACATATTCACCAACCAATACACCACTATGGAATCGCTCCCGTCTCCCTACGAGAACGCCATCCATAGCACTCACGCTTATCTTGCGTATTTTAGAGTATCCACTTTCACTTGTCTATGAACTGATATAAGCAACCCAGAAGTCCTTTTCCGCGGACACGGCTATTCGAATAGATGATGTTAACCCTGCAGGGGTGTACTTCTTCACACACGCTCTCACCACTTACCACCGTTTACACGACATGTACTCGGCAACCTTCAAGCGGAAGCCCAACGTGGGTGTCGGCCACGGCCTGCCTAAACACTCAAGTCTCTAGTCCAGGTTTATCGCCTATTCGGGTTCCATCCATGAGGAGATCCGGCCGGAGTTTCGCTCACAGCCCCAAACGATGTGAACAGGGTTCCGTGACACCAAATGGGCGCCCGGTTTACCCGGCCACGTGCCTACCGCATCACAGCCCACCCCTACGGTCAGCGCTGCGCACGGCCTCCAGCATACTACAAACACCAGAAACTACTTGCAACTCCTGGACAGAGGACAAGGGTGATTAAGAAGCCGAGAGGGTCCATTGGTTTCGGGCCCAATGCGTGGTAGTAGCTGAATCATGGATCACAAACACAGAACTCAGTTCCTAAGGACGGCTGTAATGAGACAACCCACCATGTACTCCTACATGGCCTCTCACCGCTACCTTTACCAAATCGTGTTCACACACTTAGCTCACACACAGTAGGACATGTTCACACACCTCTGATTCATCCCCGATGAATCAGACCTGACTCAACTCTAAGCAGTAGCAGGCATGACAAACAAGCATGAATGAGTAGGCACAACAGGGCTCAAACAACTCCTACTCATGCTAGTGGGTTTCATCTATTTACTGTGGCAATGACAGGTCATGCAAAGGATAAAGGGGTTCAGCTACCGCAGCAAGTAACAGATAAATCGGTGTTGTCCTAATGCAGTAAAAGAGAGCAGGGCGAGAGAGTAGGATTGTATCGGAATGAGCAAGGGGGTTTTGCTTGCCTGGCACTTCTGAAGATAACATTGAGTCTTCATCAGTGTCAACGATCACATCATCGGTATCACGTCTATCGAGAGGGGACAAATACCGGCAACACAGAAGGGAACACAATCAATGCAATGCACAATATGATGCATGATCATGACATGGCAAAATGAATGTGTTTTGAGCTAATGCAACTAAAACCCGATTAAATGAAGTTGGTTTGAATCCAAGATTCAAATTCAAACTCCATATGTGATTATTTAAATGCCCTTTATTGGTTTTGTGCTAAACAGCAGCTATAAGTTGTTCTATCATGCATGAAAATGGTACAGATGGATTCCTTGAATTTTTCTGATAATTTTTCATATATAATTTATTTAATTTGGAGTTACGGTTAATTTTCTATGATTTATTGAAGTTTATACAATTTTCTGGAATTATAAATCATTTCCTAATTTATTTAATTCCAGAAATACTTTACTGCGTCAGCATGACGTCGGCATGACGTCAGCAAGTCAACAGGGGCCGGTCAGGGTCAAACCTGACGTGTGGGGTCCACACGTCAATGACACGGGGGCTAATCCCGCGTTGACTCGGGCTTTGACCCGCTACGGG
Source organism: Triticum aestivum (assembly GCF_018294505.1). Taxonomy (NCBI): domain Eukaryota; kingdom Viridiplantae; phylum Streptophyta; class Magnoliopsida; order Poales; family Poaceae; genus Triticum; species Triticum aestivum. Next base: position 147,677,402 of record NC_057794.1, on the reverse strand, counting down.
GCCCGCTGTCAGTGTCTGTGGGGGGTGTTTAGCGTGGTCATTAGTGCTAACTAAATTAGCGCCACGTCAGCTAGTGACGCCGGCGACCACGGCGACGGCGAGACCTCGCCGGAGTTGCTCGGGACGGCGCTACAGCCCGCGGCTGGTCGCGCTGAGGGCACCAGGGGTGAGCCCGTGCTCCCGCGCATCTAGGGGGACCCTCGAGAGGGCGTGGGTTGGCCGGGGTTCACCGGAATGGAGCCCGAGGCGGCGGCCGGAGCTCGGGTGGGTGCGGGGTTAGCGCTGCGGCTTGCAAACAAGCTAGCTGCCACGCTAGCGTTGCTCCACGGGTCGTTGCGAGTGCAACGGACGCACGCGCGGGGCCATTTGGTCACCGGGGCTTCACCGGCGACGAGCCTGTGCGGTGGAGCGTCTCGGCTCCGGTGGAGGGAGCGGCTAGGGGGCGAATTAGGCAACGAGGCATGGGGGAAACGATGCAGCGGCTCACCGCGGTTCTTCTGGTGCTGCTGGCGAGGCAGGGGAGGCACGGGGTCCGGCGAATCGACGGAGGGGAGCTTCGGTGGCCGGCAATGGAACGGCGATGGTGGCGGCGTTGCAGGGCTTCCGGAGGGCCGTGGGTCGGTGGGGAGGAAGGAGGGGGTCGAGGCGGAGCTCGGGGATGCATAGTGGGAGCGAGGGGGTGGTTGTGGCCCCGGTAAACGGCATCGGCGGCGATGGGCTCCGCTCGGGCGCGTTAGGGAGAGAGAGCAGA
>NC_057794.1:147675519-147676219 GCF_018294505.1 Triticum aestivum | reverse complement strand
GGCGTCGGCGGCGATGGGCTCCGCTCGGGCGCGTGAGGGAGAGAGAGCAGAGGAGAGGGGGGGGAGCGAGGGAGAGCTACGGGAGAGTGAGAGAGGTCGTGGGGAACGAGGGGGGGGAGTGCGTGGCTCCCTTGGGTGCCTCCAGCGGCGAGCAGGTAAGCAGGAGGTGGCCGGAGCTCTTCGGGCGCGCGCCACGCCTCGCCTCTACCTACTGGCAGAGGAAGAAGAGGACAAGGGGGGGAGGAGGTGGGCTGGGCCGGCCAGATGGAGCTGGGCCAGGTAAGTGGCGCCAGGTAAGTGGCCCAGGTGGCCTTCTCTCTTTTATTTTTGTTCTGTTTTATTTTTTTCTATTTCTGCAATTTGTTTTTGATTTGTTTTAAATATCAAATCATTTTATAAAATCCTGGAAATAATTATGGGTGCTTTCTGAATTATTCCAGTGACCCTTATCAATTTCCAACATTTATTTGAGCATTTAAATTATTTATAGTATTTAAATGCCCAAAGTCAAATACAATATGATTTAATTCAAAAATCCAAAAATGACCTAAGGATATATTCATCATTTTTGGCAGAGGTTTCCACCTTAACCAGAAATCATGAACTTTTCTTAGGGGCCTTTTGGGTTTATTGAAAAGATTTTAACTCACCCTAGTTGAGTTGATTTAATGCTAGGGTTTGAACATCCCCATTTCAATTT
>NC_057794.1:147673904-147675509 GCF_018294505.1 Triticum aestivum | reverse complement strand
CCAGGTAAGTGGCCCAGGTGGCCTTCTCTCCCTTTCTATTTATTTCTGTTCTGTTTTTCTTTTATTTAATTCTTTTGCCACTGTTTTGAATGAAAATAATAATTCAAACAATGCCAAAGCTCCTCTGAATATTTTATTTTGCTAGATGGACTTTTCCAAAAGCTCATAAAATAATTCAGGGATATTTGAAATTATATTCTAATTATATGAATATAATTCAAATTCAAATAGCTAATGAATTAAATCCAAAGTCCCAAAAATAATTCCTTAAAAATGTTCAATATTTTGGTTGGGACCAGAACCCTTACCAAAAATTATCAAACATTTAAGAAGAACATTTTGGAGCAATGAATGAGATTTCTAGGGTTTTTGCCCCTCTTTTATTTAAGTTTTTGAGGCTTCCAAAATTCCTCAATTCAAGTTTCGAAAATATAGACATGATGCACACATGAAGCTAGCCTAGAGCATAACAGGACCAGGGATGTGACAGAGGAGGTCAGGCGGCGGTGCGGGGAGCTCAAGATCGGGCTCTCCCGATCCAGCTCGAGCAGGTCGAACGGGGCACAGCGGTCGGGCCCAGATCCGACCCGGGGCGGGCCTCCCATGGGCTCTGAGGGCCGTGGCGAAGTGGGGCGCATGGGAGGACATGCGGTGATGCGGGAGTGGGCGCAGGGGCGACGCGGCTGACATGGCGGCGGCGATGGGTGGCTCTGGCGGCGACAAGTGGCGGCGGGGTGCTGGCTGGGCGCTGAAAGCGAGGTAGGAGACGATGGCGGCTGCGGGGGAAGGAGGTTTAGGCCATTTTTGGCAGGGGTAGGGGCTATAAATAGACAGATGCTAGGGTTAGGGGGTTAGGAGGTGTTTTCGGACCATACGATCGTGATCGTGCGGCTCCGGACAGAGGGAAACTAGATGTGGGCTGGCAGAGTGCGATGATGTAACACCCCGTATGTAACTTGCCATATCTGTATTCCAACTCTTGCAATTTTCGGCACTAAGTTATGATATTCCCTCGTGGTTGGGTTTTGTCTTCGTTTTGCATTTTGTCCATGTCACGCATCTCATATCATGTCATCATGTGCATCGCATTTGCATATGTGCTCGTCTCATGCATCCGAGCAATTTCCCCGTTGTCCGTTTTACATTCCGGCACTCCTACGTCCTCCAGTGTCCCCTTTTGCCTCTTTTCGTGTGCGGTTGTTAAACGTTCTCGGATTGGACCGAGACTTGCCAAGCGGCCTTGGTATACTACCGGTAGACCACCTGTCAAGTTTCGTGCCATTTGGACTTCGTTTGATACTCCAACGGTTAACCGAGGAACCGTAAAGGCCTCGTGTGTGTTGCAGCCTAACAGCCCTCCAAAGTGGCCCAAAACACAGATAAACCCCCTCCATCCTCTCGGTCGTTCGATCACGATTGCGTGGCCGAAAACCACACCTCATTTGGAGTCTCCTAGCTCCTTCTTTGTATAAATAGGCCTCCCCTCCGAAATTTCCGGGCGAAACCCTACCGTAACCTCCCTCTGCGCCGCCGAACGTGTCCGTTTCGGCCGGACACGCCTGCGCTGCCGCCCGCGGCCACCGCCCGCCGCCACATGGCGCGCCG
>NC_057794.1:147663867-147673282 GCF_018294505.1 Triticum aestivum | reverse complement strand
CCGGATCCGGCGACCCAGCGCCCGTCTCCGTCGTCTCCTACAGCTCCAATTGGCGATCCCCTCCTCTCCGGCGACCTCTCCGGTGAGCTCACGCTGCCACCTTGATCCGCGTGCCCCGGAAACCCTAGATCTAGCCGGAGAGGTCTAATTTTTCTAAGGCCTCGTCCCTATTTATTTTTTAAGCATTTTTCATCATGTCGTATCTCTGCATCCGTAGCTCCATTTTGGGCGTGTAATATATCAAATTGTTCGTTAGGATGTGCTCTCCATTTTGTTCCATTGCACCATGCTTGTTTGAGTCTATCTTGATGCCTTAAATGCTGTTGCAAGAGTGCTATAAAATTTTAGTTTCTGTTTCTTAACAGATTATGGACATTTGCCATTTTTGCCATGTTTAATGTGTGCCTCCTATGAACTTGAGCCCTACATGTGTTTTGGGCTATGCCATGCCATCTTTACAGGGGTGTATGCCATGTATTTTTGTGATCATTGTGGTGACTAGCACAAGCATGCAAAGTAGCTCTCGTGATGTTGCTGTTTTCAGGGACTTAGAATTCTTCTAAGTCATTTCCCTGATGTTATTTTTATGCCATGTATTCATGTTGCTACATAGTGATCCATGCCTCTTTTGTGCATGTTCAGTAAGGATGATGTTGATATATTGTTATGGTCTATCCATCCATGTCTTTGTTTGCAATTATGGAGTACCCTAGCATGACTCAATCTTGCTCTACTTTTGCTATAAAATGTTCCTGGCAGATTGTTTACATGTTATTCAATTTTGCCAAGGGTGTTGTAGTTGATCCATGCATGCTATGAGATTGTTCTTGCCATGGTTAGCTTATTGATTATGTCTTCTTGCTGGGTGTGTGCTTAGTTTGTCATGCAATGCCTTGTGGTGAGTGCATCGAGCTCGCAAACATGCCTACGTAACTCTGTTTTTGCCATGTCCAGTTTTCTGCTAAGTCTGAATCTGTTAACGGAACTTGCTATGTTTACATGGGTGCCATCATATTTTCTAATCCCTTTTGTCTTATGGTCAGTAAGGGAATTTTGTTATATGCTTTGAGTAGTTTCATGCCATGCCTTGCTTTGCCATGATATGTTACTGTAGCATGTTGTTATATTGCTCTAAACATTGCTTCCTGATGTTAAATCCTGACATGTTGTTATTTTCACTAAGTCTGTGAACCTGATATCTTTTGCCATGCCTTGTTTGAACCTGCTATTGTGTGATTTAGCTGTAGCTCAGTGTTCATCTTTTGTCAAGAATCTTGAGTGGATCACTGCCATGTGCTTTGTTGCTATGTTAGAGTGTAGTAGCTTATTTTTCTTGATGCATTTAGATGGCATCGTGTTGTTAATCGCAGATTGGTGCCATTATTGTTTTGCGTGCCATTTGCAAACCGTGCATCCGATTCTGGTGATCTTTATATCGATTTCGACCGAAATCAACTCTTCTTTCCAGCGGCGCACTTGGTTTGCCAAGTTGAGGCCTGGTTCAACCTTTTCGTTCCGGAGCACGCATATGCATTGCATATCACATCCCGCGGTTCAACCTTCTGGTGATCTTTATATCATGCCATGTTTTGCATCATGTTGCTTGCGCATTGCGCCGTGGTTGATCGTGGTTCCCTTTGCTTGTGTTCTTGATTTGGGTAGAGCCGGGAGACGAGTACGTGATCGAAGAACCCGTTGAGTACGCTTATGAGGATCAAGCTTACGTCAACTCGGAGAACTTTGCAGGCAAGATGACCATACCCTCGAAGTCACTTCTATATTTGCTTGCTAGTTGCTCGCTCTTTTGCTATGCCTATGCCGCGATACCTACCACATGCTATATCATGCCTCCCATATTGCCATGTCAAACCTCTAACCCACCTTGTCCTAGCAAATCGTTGTTCGGCTATGTTACCGCTTTGCTCAGCCCCTCTTATAGTGTTGCTAGTTGCAGGTGAAGATTGGAGTGTGTTCCTTGTTGGAACATGTTTATTGTTGGGATATCATTATTATATCTTATTTACTTTAATGCACCTATATACTTGGTAAAGGGTGGAAGTCTCGGCCTTATGCCTGGTGTTTTGTTCCACTCTTGTCGCCCTAGTTTTCATCATACCGGTGTTATGTTCCTTGATTTTGCGTTCCTTACGCGGTTGGGTTATAATGGGAACCCCTTGACAGTTCGCCTTGAATAAAACTCCTCCAGCAAGGCCCAACCTTGGTTTTACCATTTGCCACCTAGCCTTTTTCCCTTGGGTTCCGCGGACTCAAGGGTCATCTTTATTTTAAACCCCCGGGCCAGTGCTCCTCTTGGTGTTGGTCCAAACTAGAGTGCTTTGCAGTGCCCCCTCGGGGAAAGTCAAGGTCTGGTTTTAGTTGTACAGAGCGCTCATCCGGTGTGCCCTGAGAACGAGATATGTGCAGCTCCTATCGGGATTTGTTGGCACATTTGGGCGGCTTTGCTGGTCTTGTTTTACCATTGTCGAGATGTCTTGCAACCGGGATTCCGAGTCTGGTCGGGCCGTCCTGGGAGAAGGAATATCCTTCATTGACCGTGAGAGCTTGTGATGGTCTAAGTTGGGACACCCCTGCAGGGATTTGAACTTTCGAAAGCCGTGCCCGCGATTATGGGCAGATGGGAATTTGTTAATGTTCGGTTGTAGAGAACCTGAAACTCAACTTAATTAAAATGGATCAACAGCGTGTGTGGCCGTGATGGTCTCTTTTCGGTGGAGTCCAGGAATAGAACACGGTCTCGTGTTATGCTTGAACGTAAGTATTTCTAGGATCACTTCTTGATCGTAGATTCTCGAACGTGCTTTGCCTTATCTTCTCACTATCTTTAGCGTATGTTAGCCACCATATATGCTAGTGCTTGTTGTAGCTCCACCTCATACCTTTTCCCTACCCATAAGCTTAAATAGTCTTGATCGCGAGGGTGTGAGATTGCTGAGTCCCCGTGACTCATAGATTACTTCCAAAACCAGATGCAGGTGTCGATGATATCATTCCAGGAGATGCGACTGAACTCAAGTGGGAGTTCAGTGAGGACTCAGGACGTTACTACATTTCCTTTCGAGACGATCAGTAGTGGAGCCCAGTTGGGGTGATCGGGGATCTTATGCATTTGGGGTTGTCTTTATTTTGGTTCCGTAGTCGGACCTTGATTGTATCTGGATGATGTAATGGTATATTTATGTATTGTGTGAAGTGGCGATTGTAAGCCAACTCTGTACCTGTTTCTTATTCAGTACATGGGATGTGTAAAGATTACCCCTCTTGCGACATGCCTACAATGCGGTTATGCCTCTAAGTCGTGCTCCAACACGTGGGAGATATAGCCGCATCGTGGGTGTTACAGATGAGCTAAGAGGAGAGAAGAGAGAGCAGCCCGGCAACTGTTCCGGAGACCGAAAACGTCTGACGTTAGACCGGCTATATTGCTGCTATAGTTATCCGTTGGGGCATCAAACAAACTCCAAATGCGATGAAACTTGGCAGGAGACCTACTAACAACATAAAAACACCACACGCCAACTTTCATCCCATTCCGAGAACATTTTCCGGCCACTTATAAAACAATATTTCAGACATGCCATGGGCGCGAGCGGGTGTGACTGGGCTCGGAACAAGACAACGGGAGAGAACTGGGGAAACCCGGACGGATGCAAGTTTTGAAAACATGATGATGCAATGCACATGATGACATGACAAGATGCGACAAGCAAGAAAATGACAAGGCAACAACAGCGAATAACTGGAAGACAGCTGGCGCGTCCGTCTCATGGCGTTACATGGCCGCAACATCCATGGGCCAGATATGGACCGTGGTAACCTCGAGCCTACTACGGGCCATAGGATCAATGGGCCTCCTACGGGTCGTCGGATAAATGGGCCTCCAAAGGGCCATGGAATCAATGGGCCTCCGATGGGCCATCGGATAAATAGGCTAACATGGGTCATAAACTGGCGTAATTGGTACCGGTCCAGCATGGTAACGGGCCATTAACAGGCCGGAAGACAACAAAGGCCTAATTCTGTCATGGGCATAATGGGTCGTTGATGGGCTAGAATACATGACGGGTTGGAAACGGCGCAACGGATTAACAGGCCACAAACGGGCCAATTCTAACCATGGGCTGAATTTGACCCACTAGGAGAACAGGCCAGTAATGTGCCGGAAGTAATCGAGGGCCGGAAAGGAGCCCAAGAATGTATGGGCCATCAGTAGGCCGAAAGCTAACATGGACTGGAAACGACCCATGTGAATCATGGGTTGTTAACGGGTATAAAGAAATTCACTGTTTCTTATGGTCCAGAGTCACCGCGGGCCAATAAAGGGCCCAAAGATACGAAAGGCATCATATGGGCCGAAAGGCATCATGGGCCATGGACAGAAAGTGAAACAGGCTGGTATTATACTGGACGACCCACATGACGCTGTTGGGCCGAATTCGGGAACGCCATAATGGGCCGCGAGTTACCGAGACATAAAAGGGGCTATATGTGAACATACCGTTAACATGCTTTTCATGGGCCAGCCCGCTAGCTTTTGACCAAGTCAAACGGCCAGCCTTTGTAAGCTAAATGGGCCACTATTGGGCCGTGCCACGTGTCGATATATCATGGGTGCCTCTCTGTCCCAATGACGAGCTGACACGTGGTTCATGTGGCCAATGAGAATTTTACACGTGCAAAATCCCCATTGCTCTGGTCTATTGATAACCGACAAGTATACGGGATCAATCGTAGTCCTTTGGATAAGTAAGAATGTTGAACCCAACGAGGAGTAGAAGGAAATGACAAGTAGTTTTCAGCAACATATTCTCTGAAATTATAAATAACGAGTAGTTTGATAGCAAGATAATCTGTAACGAGCAAGTAACAGTAAAAGCAAATAAAATGCAGCAAGGTAGACCAATCCTTTTGTGGTAAAGGACAGGCCAAAGCAGTCTCTTATGATAAGCAAAGTGTTCTTGAGGGTACACGGGGATTTCATCTAGTCACTTTCATCATGTTTGTTTGATCTGTGTTCGCTACTTTGATAATTTGATATGTGGGTGGACCGGTGCTTTGGTGCTGCTCTTACTTGAACAAACCTCCTACTTATGATTAACCCCCTCGCAAGCATCCACAACTATGAGAAAAGTATCAAATACAATCTAACCATAGCATTAAACTTTTGGATCCAAATCAGTCCCTTACGAAGTACACTACATGAATCAGCTACTTTGTCAGCTGTCAAGGCAGACGGCAAAGGCATGGAAGGCAAACGGCAAAGGCCTTTTCCGTCTGCCACGGACGGCAAAAGGCGCCGGCAAAGAAAGGATCGGAAAAGACCTTCTTTACCGTCTGCTTCCTGACGCGGACGGCAAAGGAGCCTTTGCCATCAGTGGCGGACGGCAAAGAAAGCAGATGGCAATAAACTCATTGTTAGTCCGTTAGGTGGCTAACGGCAGTCTTTGCCGTCCGTGGCTGACGGCAAAGAGCATTAGGCCTTTGCCGTCTGCCACTGTAGGCAAATTGACCAAATGGTCAGCTGCCAGAAAACACAGGTGGTTGCCACGTGGCTTATTTGCCGTCTGCGGCGGACGGCAAAGAGCCCGTTGTCGTCGGTGGCAGACGGCAAAGAGCCTGCATTGCCTCTTTTTTTTCTTATACTCAACCATTTTCACAACAAATAGATGATACATATATATTTTTCACATGGCAAGTTCACAACAAACATATGAGATATCCAACACATATAATTTCATCATAAATGTATAGTTCCATCAACCATACATAGCAAGTTCCACATACATCCATCCAACCATACATATTACAATAGTTTCATCAAAGCATACATGCATAGTTCATCGATACAAAAGAAACATAGTTCATCCAAACAAGCACTCCATGTATGCAAGCTTCCGGGAAGCGAATGAATTCTGCAAAATGGGAAATAAGAAAGTTAGAAGAAGAAGATTAGAAGAAGAAGAAGAAGAAGAAGAAGAAGAAATTGAAGAAGAAGAAGAAGAATATATGACATTTATGAGCTAATTTAGGGGAAATTGATCGTTTGTGAGCTAACAAAGGTGAAATGGATCGTTTATGAGCTAACCTAGGTGAAATGGATCGCTTATGAGCTAACTTAGGTAAAATGCATCATTTAAGAGCTAACCTACGTAACATGGATCATTTTGGAGCTAACCTAGGTAAGATGGGTCATTTTAGAGCTAACTTGGGTAAAATGGATCATTTATGAGCTAAGTAAGGTAAAATGGGTCATTTTAGAGCTAACTTAGGTAAAATGGATCGTTTATGAGCTAACTAAGGTAAAATGGAACATTTTAGAACTAACTTAGGTAAAATGGATTGTTTATGAGCTAACTAAGGTAAAATGGATCATTTTAGAACTAACTTAGGTAAAATGGATCGTTTATGAGCTAACTAAGCTAATTATGCCATTTTTGACATAAGTAAGCTAAGTACATGTCATTATTGAGCAAACCTAGTTAACTAAGCATATTAGAGCTAACTTTGGTCATTTTGGAGGAAACAAAGCTAAGTATAGATCGTTTTAGAGCTAACTTAGGTAAAATGGATGGTTTTGGAGGTCAGTAAGCTTACTAAGTCATTTTGGAGGAAATAAAGCTAAGTCTAGGTCTTTATGCATTTGTTAAGCAAAACACTAGAGAAACTTACCGTGATCATGGAGGTGTGGGAGCGGGCTGGCTCGTGCCGGTACATGGAGAAGGATCGTGCGATGCTTGTCTGGAGTTATGCTGCACCAAAGATCATTTGCAATGTCTCGTTAGCATGATGACACTCAAATGTTCAGACTAGCAAGTAGTGTCCATTCAAATTAAACTCACCGTCGTCCCAGGAGCAATCACTGGCATCGGCGGAGCGGTCTGACCAGACTTCTCGCACACAGACTGCGCATTTGGTTTTGAAGACTCAGTCATACTAGTTTGTAATGAGACAAACACTACATGAATGTTTTGGCTAATCAGCAGAAGAAACTTACCACAAGGAGCTCATACATTGCCCTTGCCTGCATGTCATTACATGCCCTTTCCTCCTCCAACATCTTTGTCGTCCTCTCCTCCAACTCCCGCTGCCTCTCTCCGCCTCCGACAGAAGTTTCTTCGTTCTATCTCTCTCACTTTGTATAGCAGCCTGCAACACCACTCCTCGTTAGCATTTGTAATCATTGATGGAAACGCACACAATGTAATGTAGAAAGATAGCTAAGTACGTATAACTAACCTTGAAGGCGAGTTGGACTAGCCGTTCACGAGGCCTTATCTCAGGAGTGGATCTCGACAGGCGCGCCTTGTTCTCCGGGAGAGTGCTAGGACAACAGATAAGTCCATCTCCAATGGCTATCGAGCCATGGGACCTCCTGCCACCAGCTATCATCACCAGCTCTGGATCAATGGGACCCTGGCCCGGGTTAAAGTCCTCCCCTTTCCTCGCCTTCCCTTCATCTCTATATTTCATGAGCTTGTCATGGGAGGAGATGTTGGTGAAGTTGTTTGCATCATCGAGGTCAGACGGAGAGAATGCCTTGACTTTCTTGTAAGAGGGAGTATGGGCCATGGCATAGAGGTCGTACACCTCTGGCACCTTATCCGCCTTATTGTAGCGTGCCTGAAAGAGAGAAACAACGTAAATTAGTAATTAAAGGGCTCAAGCTAGCATGATGAATGAATTGCATGAATCATGAAGCAAACCACATACCCAGTTCCGCCCGAACTGATATAAGTTGGAGTTGCCTTGATGGTGTGGCACACCTTCCATTTGGGCACGTTTGTCCTTGGCTGCGTTGTGGACGTCTAGCCATTCTTTTGAGCACCACTCATTGACCAACACCTCCCAACAATCCATCCGATCCGCACACCATCTCGGAGGTGCCTAAGTTAGCAAATAGAAACTTGAGCGCTATGTCTATGAATGAATAAATGAAGGAAGTAAGTACAAGGCCTTAAGAATTACCTTCATGTATTGCTCCTTACCCAGGAACTTCTCGCGGCACGCCGGCTTGGGCTTCTTGATACCAGGCAAGGCGTAGTAGTCTCGAACAGCCTGCACCCGAGCCTCATGTCGTAAGTTCTGTAGTAGGTGCTTGCAGACGTTCTCGATAACATTTGCCGCCTCGTCCTCGTATCCCTCCTCACACCTATAGAATGTTTGCAATCAAATGAGACAATATTGATTAGTACAATTAATAACTAGCTAGTTGAAGACTTTTAATTGTGTAAAGGAGAAATTACCCAAAACTTTCTGATCAACATGTCTGCCCTCGTGTTGCACAAGACACCGTCGATAATCTCACCTGGCGGGGCCGGGGCAGCCAAGTACTGCTCCCAGGTCAATCCAAGCTCTGGAAGCCGACCCTCACCAGGCAACGTGACAAACCCCGGGAAGTTTTGCCGGCAAAGGACGGAGTTGGGCAGGCGGATCTTCTCATGGTGGTCCCAACCCCTGCAGCATGACAAGGCCAACGCATTAGATATTTGAAGAAACGTGAATGCAGAAGGTACAAAAATATTAAATGCACTTACCTCTCCCCATCAGGGAAAATCAACCACCTCTGCTCGCGGGTCGCCGGCACGGACGAGAGCCATGTACAACCACGCTGGTAGACGGTGCCCCCTCCTCCTCAATATCAGTCGGCTCCCCGCCATCATCAGCATGGCCACTCAACCCCTCAGGCTGATCCGGCCAGGTACCCCATCCAGACGTGTGCTTGTCCGGGGTCTCGTGGACCCAACTATCATGGGCCGAAGGCCCGTGGACCCAAGGCTCGTGGACCGGAGTCCGTGTAGCCTCCTCCTCGGACGAGTCCACCCTAGGAGTCACGTGCTCGGGTGAAACAGCTGGGGGTGGCGGCGAGGAAGGCACCCTAGCAGTCACGTGCTTGGGTGAAACAGTTGGTGGTGGCGGCGAGGAAGGCACCCTAGCAGTCACACTACCTCCTCTCCCGCGACCACGTGCTCCAGCTCCTCTCTTCTTCCCTTCCTTTCCTCGTCCCCTACTGGGCACCGTGGTTGACGAAGAAGGGCCCAGCGGTGTCGCCATGCTGTCTAGCAACACTCGCCCGATCTGTGCGGGTGGAATGGAAGACCTCCCACCACGCGCCGATGAAGAAGGGGCCTCGGAACGCTCCGGACCAGCGCCCACCATCTTTCAACACCTGCCATGACAAAGAGTAAACAAAATTAATACAACATAAAAAAATACCGACGTGAATAATAATATATGATGTTTTTTCATAAAAAAATCAAAAAATATATATGGTGTCGGGGTGGCGTGTCGGGGTCAAGGTGCTGTGTCGGGGTCGGGGTGCTGTTTCGGGGTCTGCGTGTCGAGGGTCGGGGTCTCGGGGTGTCGGGGTCGGGGTGTGGTGTCAGGGTGTCGGGGTCGG
>NC_057794.1:147629426-147662960 GCF_018294505.1 Triticum aestivum | reverse complement strand
AGCGGGATGGCGGGGCGATGAGGCGTCAGCGCGTGGGGGCGGCGGGGTGGTGGGTCGACGGGGCAAGCGGCGGCGGGTGGCGGGGGTGGCGGTGGGTAGTAGGGGGCGGCGAGGGACGACTGGGGCGGCGGCGGGCGTCGGGGAGGAGAGAGGGAGAGAAACAGAGAGAATGGGCGGGGTGGGGCTCGGCCGTTAGTTAGGAAGAATCTTTGCCGTCCGCACACCCTTTGCCCTCCTCTTTGTTTCCTCTTTACCGTCTACTATCAGACGTCAAAGAGGGGGGCCGTTAAGTTTTCCTCAATTAACTCGTTTAGTGGGGCCAGCTCTCTCTCTTTGTCATTAGCCAGCGGACGGCAAAGAACGGGCTGATGGCAAAGACCTTCTTTGCCGTCTGCCTGTTCTTTGCCGTCCGTTTTCCTTAAGCTGACAGAAAAGACCTTCTTTGCCGTCCGCCAGCAGACGACAAAGAACTGGCAGATGGCAAATAAGCTAATTCTAGTAGTGGTAGCGCATAAACTAGGATTTAAGCTTCTGTCACTCTAGCAACGCATCATCTAATAACTACTCCACAATGCTTTACCTTAGGCCCAATTCTGGTGAAGTGTCATGCAGTCGACGTTCACATGACACCACTAAGGGAATCACAACATACATATCATCAAAATATCGAAAACATATCAAGTTCACATGATTACTTGCAACAATATTTCTCCCGTGACCTCTACAACAAAAGTAACTACTCACAAATGATAATCATGCTCAAGATCAGAGTGTATTAAATAGAATAATGGATCTGAACATATAATCTTCCACCAAATAAACCATATAGTAATCAACTACAAGATGTAATCAATAATACTACTCACCCACAAGCACCAATCTAAGGTTCCAGTACAAAGATTGAACACAAGAGGTGAACTAGGGTTTGAGAGTTGATGGTGTTGTTGAAGATGTTGATGGAGATTGCTCTCCCCAAGATGGGAGAGTTGTTGGTGATGATGATGACGATGATTTCCCCTCCGGGAGGGAAGTTCCCCCGGCGAAATCGCTCCGCCAGAGGGCAAAAGTGCTCCTGCCCAAGTTCCGCCCCGAGACGGCGGCGCTTCATCCCGAAAGTCCTCTCCTTATTTTTTCTAGGTCAAAATGACTTATATATCGGAGGAGGGGCACCGGAGGTGCGCCGAGGAGGGCACGACCCACCAGGGCACTTCTGGGCTCCCTGGCGCGCCTAGGTGGGTTGTGCCCACCTGGTGGGGCCCCTCTGGTAGTTATTTGCTCCAGCATTCCTCACATATTCCAAAATAATTCCTCGTAAATTTTCAGCTCATTTGGAGATGTGCAAAATAGGTAGCTCTGATGTAGCTTTTCCTGGCCGAGAACCCCAACTGCCGGTATTCTCCCTCTTTGTGTGAACCTTGAATATTATGAGAGAAAAGGCATTAGAATTACTCCAAAACGCATAATTATGCATAAAACATAGTAAATAACAGTCGGTAAACATGATGCGAAATGGACGTATCAACTCTCCCAAGCTTAGACCTCGCTTGTCCTCAAGCGAAAAAATGATATCGAAAAACATGTTCACATGCTAAGAGAGACAGAGGTGTCGATAAAAACTAATATGGACATAGAAGCATCATGCATATTATTATAAGAGCAAAAAACTTTATTATAGAACTTCTAAAATGAAACTTTATCAAACAAATTTTATCATATAACTTCTTATGAATGATAACCCACAAGTATAGGGGATCGCAACAGTTTTTGATAAGTAAGAGTGTCGAACCCAATGAGGAGCTAAAGGTAGAACAAATATTCCCTCAAGTTCTATCGACCACCGATACAACTCTATGCACGCTTGACGTTCGCTTTACCTAGAACAAGTATGGAACTAGAGGTACTTTGTAGGTGTTTTTGGATAGGTTTGCAAGGTAAGAAAGAGCATGCAAATAAAAGGTAGGGGCTGTTTAGATAAAGACACAACTATGTTAGTTTTAGTAGAGAGCTTTTTGTTACGAGAAAGTTATTCGTCCCTAGGCAATTGATAACTAGACCGGTAATCATTATTGCAATTTTATTTGAGGGAGAGGCATAAGCTAATATACTTTCTCTACTTTGATCATATGCACTTATGATTGGAACTCTCGCAAGCATCCGCAACTACTAAAGATCATTAAGGTAAAACCCAACCATAGCATTAAAGCATCAAGTCCTCTTTATCCGATACGCAGCAACCCCCTTACCCGGGTTTGTGTTTCAGTCACTCACACAACACACTATAAGCGAATCATGAATGTATTGCAACACCCTACAGCGGGGATCCCTCACGCTTGCGCGACACAGAGAGCACCATAGGACAACACCAATAATAAAACATGCAACTCAAACCAATCTTGATCATCAAATAGCCCATAGGACTAAACAGATCTACTCAAACATCATAGGATAGCCATACATCATTGGGAAATAATATATAGCGTTGAACACCATGTTTAAGAAGAGATTACAGCGGGTAAGAGAGAGGTTACACTGCTGCATAGAGGGGGGAAGAGTTGGTGATGATGGTGGTGAAGTAGTTGGTGAAGATTGCGGTGATGATGATGGCCACGGCAGCGTTCCGGCGCCACCGGAAGAGAAGGGGAGAGGGGGGCCCATTCGTCTTCTTCTTCCTTGACCTCCTCCCTAGATGGGAGAAGGGTTTCCCCTCTAGTCCATGGCCTCCATGGCGTGGGAAGGGTGAGAGCCCCTCCGAGATTGGATCTGTCTCTCTGTCTCTCTCTGTTTCTGCGTTCTCAGATTCTAACTTTTCACCGTTTCTTATATTCCCGGAGATCCGTAACTCCTATTGGGATGAGATTTTAACACGATCTCTATCCGGATATTAGCTTTATTGCAGCGAAAGAAGGGCATCAACCGCCTTACAGGGTGGCCACTATGGTGAGGGGCGCGCCTGCCCCCCTGGGGCACGCCCCCTGCCTTGTGGCCCCCCAGGCATCGTCTCGCGTGGATTTTTCTTCCCAAAAATCATATATATTCCAAAAAAATCTCTGTCAGTTTTTATCCCGTTTGGACTCCGTTTGATATGGATATTCTGCGAAACAAAAAACATGCAACAAACAGGAACTGGCACTGGGCACTGGATCAATATGTTAGTCCCAAAAATAGTATAAAAAGTTGCCAAAAGTATATGAAAGTTGTAGAATATTGGCATGGAACAATCAAAAATTATAGATACGACGGAGACGTATCAGCATCCCCAAGCTTAATTCCTGCTCGTCCTCGAGTAGGTAAATGATAAAAAAGATAATTTTTGATGTGGAATGCTACCTAGCATAATCTTGATCACATATCTAATCATGGCATGAATATTAAGATACGAGTGATTCAAAGCAATAGTCTATCATTTGACATAAAAATAATAATACTTCAAGCCTACTAATAAAGCAATCATGTCTTTTCAAAATAACATGGCCAAAGAAAGCTATCCCTACAAAATCATATAGTCTGGCTATGCTCCATCTTCACCACACAAAATATTCACATCATGCACAACCCCGATGATAAGCCAAGCAATTGTTTCATACTTTTGACGTTCTCAAACCTTTTCAACTTTCACGCAATACATGAGTGTGAGCCATGGACATAGCACTATAGGTGGAATAGAATGGTGGTTGTGGAGAAGACAAAAAGGAGAAGATAGTCTCACATCAACTCGGTGTATCAACGGGCTATGGAGATGCCCCATCAATAGATATCAATGTGAGTGAGTAGGGATTGCCATGCAACGGATGCACTAACAGCTATAAGTGTATGAAATCTCAAACTGAAACTAAGTGGGTGTGCATCCAACTTTCTTGCTCATGAAGACCTCGGGCGTTTGAGGAAGCCCATCATCGGAATATACAAGCCAAGTTCTATAATGAAAATTCCCACTAGTATATGAAAGTGATAACTCAAGAGACTCTCTATATGAAGAACATGGTGCTACTTTGAAGCACAAGTGTGGTAAAAGGATAGTAACATTGCCCCTTCTCTCTTTTTCTCTCATTTTTTATTTTTTTGGGCCTTCTCTTTTTTTTGGCCTTTCTCCTTTTTTGTTCGTCCGGAGTCTCATCCCGACTTGTGGGGGAATCATAGTCTCCATCATCCTTTCCTCACTGGGGCAATGCTCTAATAATGATGATCATCACACTTTTATTTACGTACAACTCAATATTACAACTCGATACTAGAACAAAGATATGACTCTATATGAATGCCTCCGGCGGTGTACCGGGATGTGCAATGATCTAGCGTAGCAATGACATCAAAAAATGGACAAGCCATGAAAACATCATGCTAGCTATCTTACGATCATGCAAATCAATATGACAATGAATGCTCAAGTCATGTATATGATGATGATGGAAGTTGCATGGCAATATATCTCGGAATGGCTATGGAAATGCCATGACAGGTAGGTATGGTGGCTGTTTTGAGGAAGGTATATGGTGGGTTTATGGTACCGGCGAAAGTTGCGCGATACTAGAGAGGCTAGCAATGGTGGAAGGGTGAGAATTCATATAATCCATGGACTCAAGATTAGTCATAAAGAACTCACATACTTATTGCAAAACTCTATTAGCTATCTAAACAAAGTACTACACGCATGGTCCTAGAGGGATAGATTGGTAGGAAAAGACCATCGCTCGTCCCCGACCTCCACTCATAAGGAAGACAATCAATAAATAAATCATGCTCCGACTTCGTTACATAACGGTTCACCATACGTGCATGCTACGGGAATCACAAACCTCAACACAAGTATTTCTACTAATCCACAACTACCCACTAGCATGACTCTAATATCACCATCTTTATATCGCAAAACTATTGCAAGGAATCAAACATATCATATTCAGTGATCTACAAGTTTTATGTAGGATTTTATGACTAACCATGTGAATAACCAGTTCCTGTCATCTCTCTTAATAGATATAAGTGAAGCAAGAGAGTTTAATTCTTTCTACAAAAGATATGCCCATGCTCTAACAAATATAAGTGAAGCAAAAGAGCATTCTATAAATGGTGGTTTTCTATGTAAAGAGAAACAGGCAATCCAAACTTCAAATGATATAAGTGAAGCACATGAAGCATTCTATAAAGCCGCACTCAAAAGATATAAATGAAGTGCAAAGAGCATTCTATAAATCAACCAAGGAATATCTCAGACCAGCATGGTGCATGATAGAAAAATGAAAACTAATGCAAAAGACGCTCCAAGATTGCACATATCGCATGAACGAAACGAATCCGAAAACATACTGATACTTGTTGAAGAAAGAGGGGATGCCTTCCGGGGAATACCCAAGCTTATACGCTTGAGTCTCCTTGAATATTTACTTGGGGTGCCTCGAGCATCCCCAAGCTTGAGCTCTTGCCTCTCTTCCTTCTTCTCACATCGAGACATTCTCGATCATCGAACACTTAATCCACACAAAACTTCAACAAAAAACTCGGTAAGATCCGTTAGTATAATAAAAGCAAATCACTACTCTAAGTACTGTTGCAAACTAATTAATATTTTGTTTTGCATTGTTTCTACTGTAATATAGTTTTTCCATGGCTTAATCCACTGATATAAATCGATAGTCTCATCAAAACAAGCAAACTATGCATCAAAAACAGAATCTGTCAAAAACAGAACAGTCTGTAAAAATCTGAACATTGACCCTACTTATGGTACTTGAAAAATTCTACCAAAATTGTGAAAAATAAAAAAATTTCATAGAAAGACAGTGCAAAAAGAATCAGAACCATTTGACGTTCTAGCTAAAAATGTAAAATCGTGCACTACAGCCAATGTTTATGTCCTGCACCGTACAAACCATCAAGCAAATGTAAACATCCTAAAGGCAAACCTTGGCACATTATTTTTATAATACAATGGAATTGTACAAGGGGATAATTATTTTTGTTGAAAAGTTTCTGTAATCAAGATTCACAAAGTTGTCATGAGCATGAACAAAGTTCAAGGAGCTCTCCCACTTCAACAATGCTTGTCTTTCTCACTTTCACTTTCCTTTTTGAAACAAATTTGGGTTCCCCTCTTTATTTTTGTTGTTTTTGAACTATATGAAAGCACTCAAAAGAAATAAATGACTCTCTAAAACTTCCGGGTTGTCTCCCTGGCAGCGCTTTCTTTAAAGCCATTAAGCTAGGCATATAGTGCTCAAGTAATGAATCCACCCGGATCCGAAGGTATATCAAAGCCAATTTTAATTAACAATGATTTGTAATTTAGTAGTGAGCACAAAGTAACATATATCATGTAGCAACTAAGTCTAACTCTCTTCCTATGCATCGGCATGTCATAAAAGAACAATTCATGCACACATAGTAAAGGCCAATGCATAGCATAAGCAGTTTCTTGCAATTTTATCATATTGGAAACATAGAGAGGTGGAGATATAGTTCCTCTCTCATAATAATTGCAAGTAGGAGCAGCAAGTACATGCATATTATATTCATCAAAATCATCATGTGCAACGGTAAAAGGTAACCCATCAATATAATCCTTAATAAGTGCAAACTTCTCAGATATAGTGTAGTCGGGAGAATTCAAAAAGATAATAGGACTATCGTGTGTGGGTGCAATAGCAACAATTTCATGTTTAACATAAGGAACTATAGCAGGTTCATCTCCATAAGCATAATTCATATTGGCATCTTGGCCACAAGCATAGCAAGCATCATCAAAAAGGGATATTTCAAGAGAATCAACGGGATCATAACAATCATCATAGCAATCATCCTTCGGTAAGCACGAAGGGAAATTAAACAATGTATGAGTTGAAGAGTTACTCTCATTAGAAGGTGGGCACGGGTAGCTAATCCGCTCTTCCTCCTTTTGTTCTTCGCTCTCCTCCTCATCTTTTTCATCCAATCAGCTCACAGCTTCATCAATTTCTTCCTCCATATACTTCTGCAAAATATTAGTCTCTTCTTGGACAGCGGGGTAGTCCTTAATATATAGTTCAACATAAGAATTAGAAGCATAATTATCATAGCAATATTTAAGTATGTCGAAATTTTCAGATTTGTAAAGAGTAGCATCATACGTTTCAATCAAAGAAGCAATTTCATAAGCACCCTTAAAAGCAACAAATTCTTCAATTTGTTGAACATCATACTAACTATAAACACCTTTAGCATATGAAGATACGATTCCATTATCACTAAACTCACATTGATAGGGAAGGTGTTTCTTAGTGTTTTCAGAACAAGTAAAATCATATATTTCACATAAATTCCAAGCATAGCATTGCAAACGATGAATTTGACCTAGTAAAATTTTCCCATTTCAGATATTCGGTGTCACACATAACAAGCATGCTCATCTAAAGATTTCCCTCAACTAAGCTAGTTGGGGTTTCAGCACGAGCACATAGGGATCAAAGATGATCCAAGTAATAAGCTTCAGTAGTGTGATAGATTTTGAGTGGTTCTTCAACCATTGGTTTAGTAGGTACAACTAATTTTTTTGGTATTTTGCGTTTCCTACCCATAAATAAAGGTAGAAAACAACTAACAACAGCAAATAAAAATTACTTAGTGATAAAGCAAACAAGCACACACGAGAATATTCACCCCACGCTATTGCTCCTCGGCAACGGCGCCAGAAAAAGGTCTTGATAACCCACAAGTATAGGGGATCACAATAGTTTTTGATAAGTAAGAGTGTCGAACCCAACGAGGAGCTAAAGGTAGAACAAATATTCCCTCAAGTTCTATCGACCACCGATACAACTCTACGCACGCTTGACGTTCACTTTACCTAGAACAAGTATGAAACTAGAAGTACTTTGTAAGTGTTTTTGGATACGTTTGCAAGGTAATAAAGAGCATGTAAATAAAAGGTAGGGGCTGTTTAGATAAAGACACAACTAAGTTAGTTTTACTAGAGAGCTTTTTGTTATGAGAAAGTTATTTGTCCCTGGGCAATCGATAACTAGACCGGTAATCATTATTGCAATTTTATTTGAGGGAGAGGCATAAGCTAACATACTTTGTCTACTTGGATCATAAGCACTTATGCTTGGAACTCTAGCAAGCATCCGCAACTACTAAAGATCATTAAGGTAAAACCCAACCATAGCATTAAAGATCAAGTCCTCTTTATCCCATACCCAACAACCCCCTTACTCGGGTTTGTGTTTCAGTCACTCACGCAACCCACTATAAGTGAATCATGAACGTATTGCAACACCCTACAGCGGGGATTCCTCATGCTTGCGCGACACGGAGAGCACCATAGGATAGCACCAATAATAAAACATGCAACTCAAACCAATCTTGATCATCAAATAGCCCATAGGACTAAACAGATCTACTCAAACATCATAGGATAGCCATAGATCATTGGGAAATAATATATAGCATTGAGCACCATGTTTAAGTAGAGATTACTGCGGGTAAGAGAGAGGTTACACCACTGCATAGAGGGGGGAAGAGTTGGTGATGATGGCAGTGAAGTTGTTGGTGAAGATTGCGGTGATGATGATGGCCACGACAGCGTTCCCGCGCCACCGGAAGAGGAGGGGAGAGGGGGCCCCTTCGTCTTCTTCTTCCTTGACCTCCTCCCTAGATGGGAGAAGGTTTTCCCCTCTGGTCCATGGCCTCCATGGCATGGGAGGGGCGAGAGCCCCTCCGAGATTGGATCTATCTCTCTGTCTCTCTCTATTTCTGCGTTCTCAGGTTCTGCCCTTTCATCATTTCTTATATTCCCGGAGATCAGTAACTCCGATAGGGCTGAAATTTTAACACGATCTCTATCCAGATATTAGCTTTCTTGTGGCGAAAGAAGGGCGTCATCCGCCTTACGGGGTGGCCACGAGGGTCAGGGGCGCGCTCCCCTGCCTCGTGGCCCCCTCGGGCATCATCTCGCGTGGATTTTTCTTCCCAAAAATCATATATATTCCAAAAAAAAATCTCTGTCAGTTTTTATCCCGTTTGGACTCCGTTTGATATGGATATTCTGCGAAACAAAAAACATGCAACAAACAGGAACTGACACTGGGCACTGGATCAATATGTTAGTCCCAAAAATAGTATAAAAAGTTGCCAAAAGTATATGAAAGTTGTAGAATATTGGCATGGAAAAGTCTTCTATGAAAGTCTTCTATGATTGCTAACACTCACCGCATACCCATGAGAAAAAAGTTTCAACCAGACACATAGGAAGATAAGGGCTCATAATTTCGCCTCGGAACGTATTCACCTCAAGGCTGATGTCAACAATAATAACTCATGCCCACCCATATTCAACTGGATATATGTGCCTAGATCTTTCCTCACCACATGATGCTTTCAAAAGAGAAAATAAAAATGAACAGGGAAGAATACTTTGACTCTTGCATAAAAGTAAATACATAAAAAGTAAAAGATAGGCCCTTCGCAGAGGGAAGCAGAGGTTGTCATGTGCTTTTTGGTTGTATGCTCAATCTCTTAGTGCAAAAGAACGTCACATTATATTGCCCCTTGTGATAGCAACCTTTATTATGCAGTCTGTCTCTTTTATTATTATGCCATCACAAGTTCATACAACGCTCAATTTTCTCTTACACTAAATGATCTAACACATTTAGAAGCAATTTTTATTGCCTTATTACACCAACGACAACTTACTTGAAGGATCTTACTCAATCCATAGGTAGGTATGGTGGATTCTCAAATAAGATTTGGGTTTAAGGGTTTTTGGATGCACAAGTAGTATCCCTACTTTGTGCAGAATTTTTGGCTAGCAAAGATAGGGTGCAAGTACCACATGTTAAAGGATCTATAACAATATAACTTCTATGTAAATATGAACAAACATAAACCATTATGTTGTCTTCCTTGTCCAATGTCAACAATTTTGGCATATAATATTTTGATGGGAGTCACAAACATAAAAGATGTCCTAGATAGTGTATTTGCATGTGAACCTTCTCTTCCCTTATTAATTCTTTCACGAATTTCATCATTGACCAATGCTATGTTTGTCAATCTCCAATAAATTTTACTACTTATACTCTTCCTTATGTGATGTCATTACTTACCATAAGATTAGTATATGGTCTTTTTCACTTATTTTCCTCTCTTTTTATTGGAACCTAAAAGTAAAGAAAGCAAAACTCAAACTAAACTTTATTATATATCTCACACACGATTACAAGGATCGAAAGATCACTAAGCAAACACTCGAAGAAAGATCGAACTGAATCTTTATTCAACTAAATCAAAAGATAACTAAAGATCAAACTAAGATCAATAAAGGCAAAAGATAGTGGTGGTGATACGATACCGGGGCACCTTCCCCAAGCTTGGCACTAGCCAAGGCGAGTGCCCATACCCGATACCCAAGTCTCCTTTGGTGGTGAAGAAGGTGGTGGCGGCGGTCATGAGGTAGTAGTGATCTGGTCCTTTTCTCCAACTTGCGTCTGAGGGTGAAATTATCCATCCTCTACTCATCATTCTCTATCTCAAGATTTATTTCCTTTTGCATAATGCCTCTTTGCTTTCTTGCTTGAAGCGAGGACGGACTGGTTCATCTTCATCTTCCTCATAGGTGTACCATATATACGGATAGGTATCCTTGAAGATATTTTTATCCAAAGGCCGATAAGAAACTGGGCAATCCTCCCCTGAATCTTGAGATGACATATTTTGAAATCTGTCAGAAAACAATGAGACAGAAGAACGAGAGATTTTCTACGATACGGTGGTCATTAGGATCGGGGGGTATATAAAGATTTTTTACCTTGGGAAACAAACAAACAGGAGAAAAACGGAGTCCGGAAGGTACCCGAGGTGGGCACAACCCACCTGGGTGCGCCTGGCAAGCCAGGCATCCCCTGGTGTCTTGTACCCACCAGGTTTGCCTTCCTGGTTGTTTCTTATTTTCCTAATTTTTTTAATATTCCAAAACTGACAAAAAATATTTTTGCGGATTTTTCGGAGTCCATTTACTTTTATGTGTTTCGGAAGGTTTCTTTTATGTGTTCTTATGATGTCAAAGTTTGTATAATATTTCTTTCAACATTAATGGGCGTACCTCAGACATAATATTTTATTCTTTGCCCATTGACAACCTTCGGGTTAGTACCTTCGGCATTATTTATTTTGATACCTCAAGAATGATAAACTTCTTCAATAACATAAGGTCCTTCCCATTTGGAGAGGAGTTTCTCTGCAAAGAATATGAAACGAGAGTTGTACAAAAGAACATATTCTCCAACTTTAAACTCGCGCTTTTGGATTCTTTTGTCATGCGACCTTTTAACTTCTTCTTTAAATAATTTGGCATTTTCATAAGCTTGGGTTCTCCATTCATATAATGAGCTAATATCAAATAACCTCTTTTCGCCGACAAGTCTGAAATCATAGTTGAGTTCTTTAATTGCCCAATATGCTTTATGTTCTAACTCAAGAGGCAAATGACAAGATTTTCCATAAACCATTTTATAATGAGACATACCCATATGATTTTTATAAGCTATTCTATAAGCACAAAGTGCATCATCTAATTTCTTAGACAAATTCTTTCGGGACCTATTGACAGTTTTTTGTAAAATTAATTTTATTTCTCTATTGCTAGGTTCAACTTGACCACTAGACTGAGGGTGATAAGGTGAAGCTATTCTATGGTTGACGTCATACTTAGCAAGCATTTTACGGAAAGCACCTTGAAAAAAGTGTGAACCACCATCAGACATTAATATCTAGGGACTCCAAACCTTGGTAAAATAACTTCCTGAAGCATTTTAATAGAGGTGTTGTGATCAGCACTACTTATTGGAATAGCTTCTACCCACTTTGTAACATAATCAACAACAACCAAAATATGTGTATACCCATTAGAGAAAGGAAAAGGTCCCGTTGAATGTGCAACTAATCCCTAGGTGGTTATGGTAAATCTTAACAACGTATAGCTCATTGAACTAACACTCTTTCAAGATGATCATTTCAGAAAGTTCAATGATTGGCATGGCATGGACTAGAGATGTGGACCCCTCAAAATGCTAGGGACACATATTGTCTCAAGCTCAAGATGCTACATTTTTATTTTAGTGATCCAAGATCACATTGAGTCCATAGGAAAAGCCAATACTATTAAAAGGGGATGATGTGTTGCTTAATGGCTTGCTTGCTCAAAATGCTTAGTGATATGCTCCAAAAGCCCTCAACCACTTTATCATATCCACATATGTCCCAACCAAAAGTCAAACTCGGCCCTACCGATTTGATCTATCTGGCGCCACCGAATTCATTTGACATAGCTATAGCCAGAAACCCTAATCAGTTTAGTCTCACCGATAGGGATCGCGGTCTCACCGAGATGAGATTGCAAACTCTCTGTTTCCCTTTGTAATGTTTCGGTCTAACCGAGATGAGCGATTGGTCCCACCGAGTTAGCAATGCAAACTCTCTGTTTCCTTTTTGTAACGTTTTGGTCCCACCGAAATGAGCGATCGGTCCCACCGAGTTTGCCTGACCAACTCTCTGTTTTCCTATGACAGAAATCGGTCTCGCGGAGTTCATGTGATCGGTCTCACCAAGATTACGTTATGCCCTAACCCTAATGAAATCGGTCCCACCGAGTTGACATGTCGGCCCACCGAAAATCCCAATGTTCACATTTTGAACTAAATCGGTCTGACCGAGTTTGAGTATTCGGTCCCACTGAGTTTGGTAAATTGTGTTTAATGGTCAGATTTTGTGTGGAGGCTATATATATATATACATATATATATATATATATATATATATATATATATATCCACCCTTCCTCCATTCATGGAGAGAGCAATCAGAATGTACCTACACTTCTACCATTCATTTTCTGAGAGAGAACCACCTACTCATGTGTTAAGACAAAGATATTCCAATCCAACCATAAGAATATTGATCTCTAGCCTTCCCCAAGTTGCTTTCCACTCAAATCATCTTTCCACCAAATCCAAATCTATGAGAGAGAGTTGAGTGCTGGGTAGACTATCATTTGAAGCACAAGAGCAAGGAGTTCATCATCAACACACTATCTATTACCTTTTGGAGAGTGGTGTCTCCTAAATTGGTTAGGTGTCACTTGGGAGCCTCTGTCAAGATTGCGGAGTTAAACCAAGGAGTTTGTACGGGCAAGGAGATCGCCTACTTCATGAAGATCTACCCAAGTTATGTAAGTCCTTCGTGGGCGATGGCCATGGTGGCATAGACAAGGTTGCTTCTTCGTGAACCCTTCGTGGGTGGATCCCTCCGTGGACTCACGCAACCATTACCGTTCATGGGTTAAAGTCTACATCAACGTGGATGTACGATAGCACCACCTATCGGAACCACGCCAAAAATCTCCGTGTCTAAATTGCGTTTGCTCCCTCCAAACTCCTCCCCTTTACCTTCATATGCAATGATTTACATTCCGCTACTATACTCTTAAGAATTTCATGTGTAGGTTGATTGCTTGACTCGTGCTAAGTTGCTAAAATCTGCCAAGACATAAAATTGGGAAAAGGCTGGATTTTTATTTGGTCAAGTAGTCTAATCACCCCCCCCTCTAGACATACTTTCGATCCTACACCCATGTTATCAAAACCCCAAACATCAAATGGTTCAACAGCAAGAGAATAATTCATAGGCATTTCTCGACGCTTACCGATATTACCATTTCCTTGACATTCGTCACAAGATAAAACAAACTTACGGGCATCCTCGAAGAGAGTAGGCCAATAAAACCAGATTGCAATTCCTTGTGAGAGGTTCTATACCCCGCATGATGTCCTACATAAGCTTTGGAATGACATTTCCGTAGGATTTGTCCCTCTTCATGCTCAGGTACACAACGTCTAATAATACCATCTACTCCTTGTTTATAAAGATGTGAGTCATCCAAAAGTAATGTCTTAAATCATAGAACATTTTTTTATTTCATTGGTATGTGAAACTAAGTGGTATATACTCTACAACAATATAATTAGCATAGTCAGCATACCAAGGAGTGTTATCAGAGACATTTATCTATACTTATACTAATTACAGACTCCCTAAAAATTACCACATTAATTATAAATTAGGAACCGTTAATCTCATGGGACCGAATTATAATGGCTCAGATTGAGTTATAATTAATGGTCTAGATGAGCTGGTAATAACCTGTTTTGTCATGATCTGGTTTTTCTTTTGGGCCACGTCAAGATCTGATTGAAGAAGAGCAATAGATTAGAAAAAGAGATGTCACGACCCCAAACTCTTAACTGAGTTTTTTCCCTTAAAAAACTCTCTTACGTTTAATTGAATTTCTATCTCTGCAGCCAAGAAATAAAGGGACAATCACGTTTCTCGGTTATTCTTTCTTTCTTTTACCATGCTTATCTACAAAAGGAACCCCTGATTGTCGCCTCCATCTCGGTCTAGCGATCTGAAAATTTCAATCTAGCGGGGACGAGTTCGATCCGGCAGCCCTTACTTGCATCCGTTTGATTCCAGGAAACATGGATGCACCGCACCCTGCCCGCGGGATGCTGCTGTTGGTAACTGTCTGCCACCAAGTTCTACCGTTATGAGGTCCTTAGCTATTACGATGGTATTGCTGCTCCAGCCGTCAACCTGCTGGCTACCTGTCCTGCATGTGGTCTAGCAAGTAATTAAAGAAACAGATAGATTTCAATTGGAGAGGGAGCTATGGCCATGAACAGCTCACAGATTGCATCAGAAACAATCTAATCAGAAGAGAAAAGGGATAAATCAAATCGAAAAGGAGCAACTCACCAGTCACACACCATGGAAGGAGAATCCTTGAGCTTTATAAACAATTTGTGATCTTTCCATGGAAGGTAAACCTTAATTCATCATTAGTTAGAAAATAGATAGATCGACTGGTGCTAAGTAAAGGTAATTGTAAAACTAGGATTAAACTGTAATAATTGTGAATAGTTTGCAAGATACAAGCAAAAATCGGATGCCAGCACTGCAGTTTGGGGATTAATAGTAATTTCCAACAGTACCAAAAAATATATTACTGATTTAAGTTTGCTACGAGCAAAGATCTGATGTCGGTGCTGCAGTTTTGAGCAAGAACATATTATTTTGAAAGCACGAAGGCTATAGACATTTCCTCTAGATATCATGTGTGGTATGATTTTCGTTGTTTGGAAAAACATATTAGAAGGTACAAAATAAATGTGGAGTTGTAGTATATGTTTGTGTGAAAAGCTGTGCATAGTCCTTTTCAAAGGAGTTTAACTCTCACAGGTTTGGGCAGTTGCAGTGCAAGGCAGCGTAGCACCATGCGACGGCGCCAATGAGCATTGTACTTGTGGCGAGGTGCTGCTTCAAAGGCGAACAACATGAGGAGGAGGACAGAAAGGAGAGCGGCCGCTTGCAGTTCCATTGTACCTACAACGATGCGCAAAAAGGAGGAGGCAAGATGTGGAGATCAACGTGTTCTCGCCGCCTGTTAGTGTAATTAGTGCAGTATTCTCTTTGTTGAATTTCTATGCCGATATGTACTTGGTTGGAAAGTTACTACTCTAAGTACTATAGATTAATACATTTATGCTACAACATTAAAACCTTTGTTGTAACGTGTAGTTTCTAATCCACGGTTTTTCCATGGTTGTGTGTCTTCTCCATCAGGTAGTGCAGGCTGACACCAAGTCCACCCAAACCATGCCTGGCCACTCAACAGTCCACTCATATTTGACTATCCCTACAAGCAACAAAATCTTCATCGTAGCCGATGGCAAACATCCCAAGCAGTATAGCTGCCTCATGTTACTGCAGTAACGCATCAGTGTGGTATTGTTCAACACATGTGCACATGTATCATGTATGCCACACTTTTCTCGGTTCAATTGCTATCGGTTACTTCCAATCTGTTGAGCTCTTTTCCCTCTATTTTAGGTCTACTCCATAATGAGATCTCACATGTCCATTTGAATTAAAATTTAGTCACATTTTCTTTTCAGTGCTGGTAGATAATTCTCAGGTGGTGGTTCGGATAGAATGCTGCCGCTATAGAAGAAGTGAAGAACTAGGATATGTTGTTGTTCCAAGTCCCAATCGCGACACGGGCTGTTATGGCATGCCAAGTTGGCAGGATCATGCTTGACATGTCTCTGGTGGGAGCTAACCAGCTGTTCCTAGTGACACAATAGAACGGCCATCAGCAGCAACGCATGCAGATTGAAGAGGGGAACCAGGACTGCAGGAGTTCATGACAACGGAAATTGCGAGCATGTTGTACATGAAGGAGAGAAGGACAACGGATGGATGAGAGCTGACGAAGCGGTAGATGCTTATGCTGTTATGTGTTCTAGAGATTGGATCTTAATTAATTAATCCTATGCAGCCAAGATGTTGCTTCAGGCTTAATTCCTTTCACCGCTAGGACTGAACCATGCCTTTGTTGCGGTTCAGCTGTAGTACGTTCTTCTTCCTCAAAGGAACCAATGATCCCCTCAATATTTTTCTTACCAGACATTTTGATTCTCTTTGAGAAGAAACAATCAGTGTTTAGACTCAGTTTAGTTGCTGTTTGGTGGATGTCTTAATATATTCTGATTATAGTTTCTTTCGTCTTTTATCGTATATAAACAGGAGTAACAATGGCTACGTACCAACACGATGCTCTATGATTCTTTGAACAAATACAAATAAATTAATGTATTCTCTTGAAAACGGTGTGTTATGCAAAATTCAGATCTATGCGATGTTTCATTTCGAAAAACATTGAGCGTGTTTTTTGGGTCATATACAGTTTTGAAAAAAAATCCAGAAACAATCAGATATTGGGGGAACTGGAAGCTATAGTTTCCAACACTTATTTTGTTTTTTAAGTAGAAATAATGATAAATGTAAAATAACGTTCCGCACAGTTTGAATGCTTTGATCTAGGGCACATGCATACATGGACAAACATAACAGTAGAGGTTACTAGCAAGGAACAATGCTGGCTAATTGATCTTTTTACATTAATTGTTGAGGTGTCTGTACAACTTAATCGTGGTCGCTCTCTATACAAAAATAATAGTACAATATATCTAAATAGGTTGTACATATTGGAAAAAAGGCTTGACTTAATCACGCTGACAGTAAAGAAAATAAATAGCCCCATATTAAGTTGATGCCTTTTTCTGTGAGGGTATCTGATGATTTTCCTCTATGCATCTTTTAAAATGGTGCATATGGTAACAATTAAATGTGATGCCTTACGAAGGAGCAATTAAGACCCGTATAAAGATATTAGATTATGATCTATGAGCAAAGCACAAATTTAGGAATGTCTTGGGAGTTGTATCAATGTTTCAAGTTGCGTTTTAAATCAAAGGGAAGTTCGACCGGGAGATATTGTTTAGAAATCTACTTTACGGTGTCACATAGACAAAGGATTGGTATATTTCTCCTGAATATTTATAAAGTCATGCATAGTTAGATATTACCTTTTTTGGAAGTCTTATGTGAATTTACACTTTCAAGTATGCGAACAAAAATGACACATATTAAGACATGCACAATAATGCACTTGAAACATAAATAAAATAAAACTCTAAAGTTATATTAAAACTAGAAAAAAATAGATGGGAATTATGTCGATTTGATTTTAAATATAAAAACATGGCATTGTAGACAAATCACTATGAGAAAAAGGAAGAATTTTGAAGCATGCAATAGTGAAAATAACAACAATGAAACAAAACCATAGCAATTCATCAATATTCCATATACTAGCCCGTGCAAATGCACGGGTTCACGACTAGTTGCAGCTAATTGCTCATCAGGAAAACTATCATCAATAGGTTGTGGGTCATCAAGAATATTTTCTAACCTAGACAAATTGTCAGCTATGGGGTTCTCAGCCCCCTTCCTATCAGTGGTATGTAAATCAAATTCTTGCAATAAGACAACCCACCTAATGAGTCTAGGTTTAGCATCTTTCTTTTCCATAAGATATTTTATAGCAACATGATCGTATGAACAATTACTTTGGAATCAACAATATAAGATCTGAATTTATCACAAGCAAACACAACTGCTAAGAACTCTTTTTCAGTAGTAGCATAATTTCTTTGAGCACTGTCTAGAGTTTTACTAGCATAATGAATAACATTCAATTTTTTATCAACTCTTTGTCCTAGGATAGCACCAACAACATAATCACTAGCATCACACATAATTTCAAAAGGCAAGTTCCAATCAGGTGGTTGAACAATAGGTGCAGAAGTTAAGGCTTTATTAAGTGTTTCAAAGGCTTCTCCACAATCGTCGTCAAAAAGATATTGTACATCCTTTTGTAAAAGATTTGTAAGAGGCCTAGAAATTTTAGAGAAGTCTTTAATAAACCTCCTATAGAAACCAGCATGACCAAGGAAACTACGAATACCTTTAATATCTTTAGGACATGGCATTTTCTCAATTGCATCAACTTTAGCTTTATCCACCTCAATACCTTGTTCAGAAATTTTATGTCCCAAAACAATACCTTCATTAACCATAAAGTGGCACTTCTCCCAATTCATGAAAAGATTAGTTTGCTCGCATCTCTGCAAAGCTCAGTCAAGGTTGCTTAAGCAATCATCAAAAGAAGTTCTGTAAACAGAAAAATCATCCATGAAAATCTCAACAATCTTTTCACAAAATTCATAGAATATAGCAGTCATACATCTTTGAAAGGTAGCAGGTGCATTGCATAAACCAAAAGGCATACGTCTATAAGCATAAGTTCCAAAAGGGCAAGTAAAGGTGGTTTTCCCTTCGTGGGTTGAAGTCTCCATCAACATGGATGTATGATAGCACCACGCCAAAAATCTCCGTGTCTACATTGCGTTTGCTCCCTCCAAACTCCTCCCCTTTACCTTCATATGCAATGATTTACATTTAGATGGTATACTCTTAAGAATTGCATGTGTAGGTTGATTGCTTGACTTGTGCTAAGTTGTTAAAATCTACCAAGACTTAAAATTGGGAAAAGGCTAGATTTTTATTTGGTCAAGTAGTCTATTCACCCCCCTCTAGACATACTTTCGATCCTACAAGTGGTATCAAAGATTTGGTCTCCATTGGCCTTGATTTCCATAGCTTTGGGGATCATAGACTTGGTTTCACAACCTAGGAGAGTATGGCGTCTAGCGAGGGAAATTACCAGTGTAGAGGTCCTTACTTCGATGGTAATAATTTTGCTAGTTGGAAGCATAAGAGGAAAATGCATATTCTTGGACATAACCCCGCCGTTTGGGTTATTGTGTGTATTGGCTTACAAGGTGAATTATTTGATGGGAGAGAACCAAATCGTGAAGCTACTGCGGAAGAGTTGAAGATGTTGCAATACAATGCTCAAGCTTTCGATATCCTCTTCAACGGATTGTGCCCTGAAGAATTCAACAAAATCAGTCATGTTGAGAATGCAAAGGAAATTTGGGATACTTTGATTAATATGCGCGAAGGTACCGACTCCGTCAAGGAATCCAAATTGGATGTGCTTCAAAGTCAGCTTCACACGTTCAAAATGAAGGATGCTGAAGGTGTCACTAAAATGTACTCTAGGCTTGCTCTCATCACAAATGAGATTGTCGGCTTAGGAAGTGAAGAGATGACCGATAGATTCATCATCAACAACATCCTAAGAGCTTTGGATGGAAAATATGATACCGTGTGCACATTGATCCAAATGATGCCCAACTACAAAGATCTCAAGCCAATGGAAGTCATTGGGAGAATCGTTGCTCATTAGATGTCACCCAAGGATAAAGAAGAGCTTCACATCAAGTCAAGTGGTGCTTACAAAGCCTCATGTGATTACATCATCAAGTGATAAACAAGTCTTCAATGAGGAATTGAGCTTAATGGTGTATAACTTCAAAAGTTCTACAAGAGTAGAAGCAAAGAAAGAAGTTCCAAGTCAAGGTCCTACAATGACAAAAGGTCTTCTAGTCATGAGCATAATTGCTACAATTGTGGAAGACTCGGACACCACTCCAATGAGTGTACGGCTCCCTACAAAAGAATAGAAGACTCACCTAAAAGGAGAAGTAGAAGAGAAGAATCACCTCCAAGAGAGAGAAGGAGTAGAGATGATCGTTATGAACGAAGAACCTCTTGCAGAAGCAAGGATTCAGAAATGAAGGACAAGTCATCAAGGAGCTACACAAAACGAAGACATCAAGCTCAAGTTGGTGAATGGGTATCCGACTCCGACTCCGACCATCACTCCGAGATAAGTTATCACCCCAACTCAGAATATACTCAAGATGAAGGTGTTGCCAGTCTAGCACTTGTGTCAACCAACTCCTATGACATATTTGACTCACCAAATGAAGCAATTGGAAGATGCTTCATGGTTAAAGCCCAAAGGTATCACACCCCGAGTATGTTTATTTCAATAGTGATGAAGATGATTTGCTAGGTGATGATGATTTACTTGTTGACAACTTCAGTGATGAAAACTATGATGAACTTGCTATTAACCATGCTAATCAAGATAAAACGAATGACGATGATAAGGAGATTGAGCATCTAACTAAAGAACTAAAAACTCTTAAGTTAGCTCATGAAACTACCTTAGAAGATCATCGAGAGCTTTTAAAGACTCATGAGAAGCTACGTTTTGAAAAACTCAAACTTGAGCAAGAGCATGGGTTCTTAAAAGCAATCAATGATGATCTTCGTAAGAAAAGTTCTTCTTACATTGTCAAGCGTTTACTCTTGTCTACTTAGATTCCACAAGTAAAATCTAGCAACAAGAGCAAGAAAGATTCTCCTTCTACTAGTAATAATAATCATGTTAAATCCAATGTTGTTGCTTCTAGTAGTTCTCTTGATTCCACTAATAATTCTCTTAGCCAAGTTACACTTGAGCAAGAAAATAGCTTATTGAAGGGAATTATATAGAAAGGTGTTTACAAGAGCCTTGTCGGAAGTAAGCAATTTGAGGAAATTGTACGCAAGCAAAGAAGGCACCAGAAGAATCAAGGTGTTGGTTTTGAAAGAATGTTCAATGCCAATGGAGTTGAGTGGGAATAAGATCAATACCCCGAGACGAAGTTTGTTCCTCAACAAGAGAAGTATGATCCTACTTCTTTCAAGGGAACACAAGCTCAAGATGATCTTCCACCACAAGACCACAAGCAAAAAGGCAAGGACAAGCTTCAAGAAGAGATTGATGCATTTGAAGAAGATCCCAAGGCCTTGGTCAAGTGGGTTCCCAAGACTACATCAAGTTCTACTTCATCAGGTATGACTACAACTCCAAGGATTGCCATCAAGTTGATGTGGATCCCGAAGAAGAAGAACTAGAGAATTCTTCAGGGTGACTCCGCCAACATACTTCACTCATATCATTTTGGCGAGAATAAGTGCATACAACTTTCACATCTTGCACTAGTTCAAGGAGTCACAAACCCTCTTGTTGGTAAGACAAGGGATAAGGTAACCTAATGCTTTCGTGGACATCATCTTGTGTGTACTTCACTCTATGTCTATGGATATCCTTGTTTGTTCCTTGTGGGACTAACCCGTGTAGGTATTGAAAGTGCAACTCACTCCAATGTATTGCTCCAAATGATCTACATTAACATTGAGCATCCACATCTACATGAAGTCATCATCGACAAAACCCAAGGTTAGTTCATCCCTCGTAGGGGGGATATCACATCTAGGGGGAGCTTTACTCTAAGAATTGAGCTAAATCAACTCTAATGGTGTGAACACAACAATGCTTTATGTAAAAGTGGTAACCCCACTTGCACTTAAACGATGAGTATAACCTACGATCAAATGTTCTCATTTGACTCGTAAGTCAATATGCTCATATATAGATGACCTAGTCATTGCCAATTTCTTGATAGATGATGCAGTGTTTGTGCATGCTTTGCCACATATATCATTTTCTATCTTATTGTGTGAGCATGTTGATTGCATATTTTTATCATTCAAGGACATCCATTTGTTACTTTGATTGTTTGGCTCTTCTTCGTTTGCCAAATTGATGGACAAGAATGCCTAAGAACTTCCTCTAGCTATCTATGTTTTTCTCATCTCAAACTCTATTCATGCTACATCACAAAGTTTGATCAAGTCAGATTTGAACCCTCTGGGTGAGGAGCACTCGGAGTCACCGATTGGTCATAGACTTAAACTTCCAAAACCTCTGTGTGTATTTCGGTCTGACTGATTCATCCTTTTCGGTCACACCGAGTTCACTTAGTTGATCTAGGTTTTCAATCTCTGTGCAACCGATTAGAACCATTCGGTCACACCGAGTTGCAGTAACCACTTGGGATTCTGCATCTTGGTGCCACCGAGTTGTTCCATTCGGTCACACCGACAGGGTCAGGATATATATACCGACGGGTCAAATTTCAGAAATTTCTCCAAAACCTCTTCACCCGCACGTGTCCTGCTCTGCCGACTCGGGTCTTCGGATCATCCTCTCGTTGCCAGCGACCTCCCGCCGCTGGTCTCCATGGTCGTCAACTAAATTCTACACCACCGTTGCCGCCGTAGCGAGCTCATCGCCAAGTTAGGGTATGAGTTCGAATCTTTGTGCAATCCTTATCTCTGATTCTTAGCACAAAGTCAATGTCGTGTTTCTAACCACGTATGAGATCAATCTATCCAATAAAAACTTCCTTTAGATTAGTTTTGGTTCGAAAAATTTAGGGTTAGGTTTCCGCCGAACTCATCTCAGACCGACCGAATTGTGGAAATCGGTCTCACCGATTTGGATTAGGCCATTGCACTTGTAAGTTTCGGTCTGACCGAAACTTGCAAATCGGTGTGACCGAGTTCAACTCTCAGTGAAACCCTAGCAATCTCAGAGTCATCGAATTGTGTCTCGGTCTAACCGATTTCACTAGTTTAGACTCCAAAAGTTGCTTCGGTATCACCAAGTTTAACAAATCGGTAGCTCCGAAATGCTTTATGTGGAAAATTAAAACTAAGTTTTAGACTCATTTGTTTTGAAAAAACCTTTGCACTTTGTGATGCTCATCCACTCTATCTCATCTATAACTATTCATAGTGTCAAGAATATCAGATCAGAGTGATAGTCAGAACAAGTCTGAAGAGCAGGTGAATCTGAGTGAGGGCACTAGTCCCTCTAACAGTTATAATGAAGGCAGCAGAAGTACTCCTAACAACTTGCCTAAGGCTGCTACTAGGCAAAGGAGGAAGAAAAATTCTGATTCTGAAGATGAAGATTATGTAGCTGTTGAGGAGAAGGTCAGCTCCAAGAAAAAGAAGGTTGTCATGAAAGAATTTGGCATAGCTGCATCTACAAAGCCTGGTATGCACAAGAAGGCTCCTGCAAGGAAAGTGCCCACTTCTGAGGCCATAGCCTCCACACTTGAGACTTCCAAATCAATTGTTGAAGAGGCTGCTGGTGAGGGCAAGAAGAGAAAGGAGAGGGCCAAGAAAACTATGGCCAGAGTTATTGGCAAACCATCAACGATAATTTAGTCCGATGAGGAAGAGGAAGAAGAAGAGGATGTTGCACCAGCACCTAAAGCTCCAAAGCTAATGGGGGATGCCATCAAGTCTGGGGCTGCCCCTTCTAAGCCCAAGATTACCTCCAAAGCTTCTGCTCTAGCCCCCAAGACTGCACCACAGAGGAACACAAGGAACACACCAGCTGCTGAAAAGAACAAGACCCCAGTGCCTGAAGTTGGAGAATAAGAAGATACTGAAGCCCAAGTGCTTAGGAAGCTAAAGCCCAAGATCCCTGACCATGATGATAATCATCCAGTGGCAAAAAAATATGAA
The DNA here is from genome assembly GCF_018294505.1 of Triticum aestivum. Classification (NCBI taxonomy): domain Eukaryota; kingdom Viridiplantae; phylum Streptophyta; class Magnoliopsida; order Poales; family Poaceae; genus Triticum; species Triticum aestivum. Next base: position 147,639,188 of record NC_057794.1, on the reverse strand, counting down.
AGTCAGAAAAGATGCAGGACTCAGATTATGGAGAGAATCTAATCCATATGTTGTGAGGAGAAGGACTAATGTCGATTACAGGTTTCACACCAAGGAGCAACAGGGCTTCTACGAAACTATTCTTTTGGATAAGAGGCCTATTGTCTGTGATATGAAGTGGGTAGACTGGAAGTACATCGACAATAATGAAGACCACTTCCCAGGAGTGCATGAAAGTTTCAGATTATGTGGAGTAGATACTTTTGTGGATCAAAAACTCACCAACCGGAATGATGATCTCATCATGCAATTCTACTCTACAACTCATTTCTATCCTGATGGAAGGATCGTTTGGATGTCTGAAGGTACAAGGTACCAATCAACAGTTGTTGAGTGGTCCAAGCTGATCAATGCCCATGCAGAGAATGAGGATGACATAGATGTCTATGCCAAGAAGAAGAAAGATCACAACTCCATGGCCAACATGTATAAGGAGATTCCTGACAAAGCCTTAGAGAATCATAAGCTAGGCTCTATATATTATCTATTGTCTGGTCTGACCACCATCAACACCATCTTGAGGCACACCTTGTTTCCCAAATCAGGAGATCACGGGATGATCAAAGACCATTCCATCAATTTGCTGTAGTTGTTTTATGTGCCCCAAAAGTTCAAAGTGATGACTTTTATTATTGAGACAATCAAGATGACAGCTGCAGACCAGAAGAGATCATGTGGGTATGCTCCACACATCCAAATGCTCATCAACTCCAAGATGGGCACAGACACATACCTATTGGATAAGGAACATCTTCCCTTGAGGCCTGACTTTGAAGACAACATAGTTGTCATGGATGAAGAAGATCCCACATCTGTAGAGGCTCAAGAGAAGAGGGAGAAAGCAAAATCTGAGAAGGCAACAAAGATGCCAAGTGCTGAAGAGGCTCCTCAAGTGTTCCTCAAGTCAAAGCAAGATCAACTTGGATATCTTATTCAAGACACCTTGAGGATTGAGAAAGGATTGGCCACACTGACTCAGAACCAAGAGAGCCTGGAGAGGATCATTGAAACAAAATTCTATGATCTTTACTTGAAGGTGACAGAGATGCAGACATTCGTTGAGCAGCTCCAGGAACAAGATGAAGAGAGAGAAGGGAAAGCTACCAAAGATTCCTTTCAGAGAGTGCCTAGGGCACAGAGATCTGCAGCAATGCATGTGGACAGATACACGAGCTACTACATCAGCACCTGCAGCCACATCATCAGTAGCCCCTCCAGTTTCCACTCCACCAGCTCCTACAACTTCAACAGATACATTCGTCCTTGGAGTCCTCTCGACGCCTCCTCCTGAAGATCAAGCCTAGAGAGACGCATAGCACTATGCATTTTCAAGATTTTTGGTAACTTGTTGCCAAAGGGGGAGAAAGTGTATAGATCATAGGCTTCGTGAGAGAGAGTGTTGTGCTTCTCGTTGTTTCTTTTGCTACTTGTTTGATACCTTTCCATGTGCTTGCTTGGATGTTAATTTTTGTGTGAGATGCTTGTATGACATGTGTTTCATCATTCCATACCTTAATGGTTGTGCTTGAATGATGCTACTATCTATCTCACATGTATGATCATTCACTTTGCCTTGGTGATGAGTGCATATTTCATATTCTATCATTTTGAGTGTTCCACCAAGATGTATGTGACATGGAAGAGTAACCCATGATCCCAATCGACTGTGCATTTGCATTCAAAAGCAAATTCCAAATAATGCACAAATTTAGGGGGAGCTCTTGCTTATGACATACTTCTCAAAGTGACGATATACTTCTATCTTACTATCATTTGTCGAAGCTTTGATCTATATGTTGTCATCAATTACCAAAAGGGGGAGATTGGAAGTGCAACTAATCCCTGGGTGGTTTTGGTAATTCTTAACAACATATAGCTCACTAAACTAACACTCTTTCAAGATGATCATTTTAGAAAGTTCAATGATTGGCATGGCATGGACTAAAGATGTGGACCCCTCAAAATGCTAAGGACACATATTGCCTCAAGCTCAAGACTCTACATTTTTATTTTAGTGATCCAAGATCACATTGAGTCCATAGGAAAATCCAATATTATTAAAAGGGGATTAGGTGTTGCTTAATGGCTTGCTTGCTCAAAATTCTTAGTGATATGCTCCAAAAGCCCTCAACCACTTTCTAATATCCACATATCTCCCAAACCAAAAGTCAAACTCGGCCCTACCGATTTGATCTATCCGGCGCCACCGAGTTCATTTGACATAGCCATAGCCAGAAACCCTAATCAGTTCGTTCTCACCGATAAGGATCTCGGTCTCACCGAGATGGGATTGCAAACTCTCTATTTCCCTTCGTAACGTTTTGGTCTAACCGAGATGGGCGATCGGTCCCACTGACGATGACATGTACCTAGGATAGGGTCATAAGCATGGCCTAGACACCCTACCCAAGGACACTGCCCTAGAGTCAAACACATTCAAAGCAGAAGAAGAGAAACCGACTGAGTTATTGAAGAGTGCAATCCACTCGGCCTTCAACCTCACTCGGATACCCCAATTCCATTCGACCAAGAGAATGAGTCACTTGACGATACAAGAAATCACTCGGAGTAGTGAAGACCTAATGTCACTCAAGATGGCAACGGTCAGGCAATCACTCTGTAGACTTAAATATCATTTATAGCCCTTTATTACTGGCGTTATCAGTAATGCTTTGTCTTAATGTACATTGAACCATTTGTAATGTGGGCTGGCTGGGGTCCTGGCACAATTTATATAAGCCACCACCCCCCTCCACTGGCACAATGGTTCGCACCCCCTATAACTCTCACGCATAATCCAGCTGACCAAGCCTCTGGGCACCGAGGTGTAGGGTTGTTAGTTCATCCGAGAAGGACATGAACTCGTAAATCTTGCGTGCACAACCTTGCCGTAGCTAGGATCTTGCCTCCTCCTACGTACCTCCTATTCTACTATCAGACTTACTCCCACAATAGTTGGCGCCCACCGTGGGGTAGGTGTCTTAGCCACTTCCGGTGAGGTTGCATTTTTTCGATCTCCATCATCATGGTTTCCAGCGGCGGTTTGGCTAAGGGCCGCGAGATCCATCTCGGCGCGCTCGTGTTCATCGCCAACGACTCCACCTGGCTCCAGGACGACCCTCTCGACGTCGAGACGCTCCCCGTACGCGGGGCGACGCACTTTCGTGCATGCGTCCGCGGCGTCCTTCTGTGGCAGCCGTCGACCTAGTATCGGTCGGCTCCCGTTACTTCGTCGCTCCCCGCTGCTTGCCGTCGCAAGCGATTTGGTCGATCGTGGCTTCAGTAGTGGGTAAAGCATGCGGTGGCCCGTCAATCGGCCACCCCTCAAGTCACGGCAATTGAGCCCGACGAATCTCTCTACGGACTATTCAACATGTCGACTGGTTCTGTCGAGACTCTGTCCGAGTGCGACAGAAGTGACCCTGCGGCAGAAGTCCTGATGGTCGACATGCTGCACAGCCCTCCTGGGTTCTATCGCGATGGCGGTGGCGATTGCGATGGCGGCTCGTTGCTTGGTCACGAAGAGTATCGTCCCGAAGCCCTCACGTCGCAGCAGAGGGAAGAGCTACACCATCGCAACATGGAGGCGCTCCACACTCCCATCATCGTAGAGGCCTCTGAGGCTCGGGCCTTGGAGGATGCGCGCCTGGCCACTTTGGCTGAGCGCGCGCGGCTGGAGAACCTTCAGCATTCACTCGACGAGCGCGCTCGATGACAGATCCCCGAATCGAGTCGACGACAGTGGCAGTTGTTTCCACCTGAACCCCAAGTATACCGCACTCCGATCCAGAATCTTATAGCTGCAGCCCGTATAGCAAAGTCGGTTCAGTCATCCCAGTCAGAGGCTGGAAGAGGTTTAATGCAGATCGAAGCGCTGCTCCGAGCAGCAGGAGAGAAAAACACGGCCGTTTCTCAGTCTCGCAACAAGATCCATAGCAGGTTCGTGGTGGCAGACAAAGTCCAATCGGCTCACAGGCCAAGATCACCTCCACGGCGTGAGGGTCGTGGGCACCGCCAGGAGCAGTACCTAGGTCAGAACCATGAGCAGTATGGTCATCTACTCGGCCGTGATGACTGCCGTCGAGTGCCTACGCCCCCTCCGAGGGGTGGATTGTATGTGCCCCGGTAGTATGATGATAGACGCTCGTATAGCGATGAGCGAAGGGTACCAGTCGACCCAAGAGAGCCCGAGTTTGATGTGAGGTCAATTCTTGTACAAGGTTTGGTCGACAGAAACCGAGCACACAGAGAAGGACTCGACAGAGATCGTTCGACTGGTAGCAGAGTTCATGTCTCTAGGCCTGAGTGTTTCAGCAGGGCCATCAGAGCTGCTGAGATCCCACCCAACTTCAGGTTGGCAACAGGAGTGAGCAAGTTTACCGGTGAGTCGAAGTCTAACACTTGGCTAGAGGATTACCGAGTGGCTGTGCAAATTGGCTGCGACAATGATGATGTGGCCATGAAGCACCTCCCCATGATGCTAGAGGGTTCGGCCAGAGCTTGGCTGAATCAGTTGGCTCCCGGAAGTACTTTCAGTTGGGAAGAATTAGCCCGAGTGTTTGTCAGGACTTTTGAAAGCACTTGCAAACGGCCTGCAGGGCTGACCGAATTTTAGCATTGTGTGCAGAAACCGAATGAAACTTTGAGGGATTACATCCAGAGGTGGACCACTCTGCACCACACAATGGAAAATGTGTCACAACACCAAGTAGTTTGCGCCTTCAAGGTGGGTGTTCGGTACTGAGAGCTTAACCTAAAATTCGGCTGAACAGGAGATATGACCCTGTTCCGAATGATGGAAATAGCCACTCGGTATGCTAACGGCGAAGAAGAAGACCGACTCCGCAGTGGAAAGAACAAACCAGTAGCGCAGAACACCGGAGGAGGGAATTCTAGTCAGAAGCAGAAGCGCGAAGCGGAACCAGCAGGTCCTGGTGAAGCTGCAGTTGTGACCCAAGGAAAATTCAAAGGAAAGCCTAAGGGGCCATGGATCCCCAAAAAGGTTAAGGATCAAGCGCGAAATGATGTGTTAGATTTGCCGTGTTATATACACACCAAGAAGGATGATGAGGGAGCCTGATTTATCCCAAGCATACCACTCGACAATATCGACTCCTAATTCAGAGCTTCCGAGAGGGTCAACCCAATGAGAAAGAAAAGGAATCTGATAAGGATGAAGACAAAGAGGAGGATGATAGTTACCCTAATGTCAATGCCACTTTAGTGATTTTTGCTGGCCGCGAGAGCAAAAGTCGACTGAAAGTTATCAACAGAAAAGTGAACATGGTCGCTCCGGCGACAACAACATATCTGAAGTGATCAAAGACTCCTATCACATTCGACCAGTCCGATCACCCAACGCACATTGCTACCCCCGAGCGGCAAGCGTTGGTGGTCGACCCAGTCGTTGGGGCACCCGATTGACCAAGGTTCTGATGGATGGTGGTAGTGGTCTGAACATTTTGTATGCTGAGACCCTCCCAGGGATGGGCATTCCGATGTCCAAACTCACCGAGAGCAACATGCGTTTCCACGGAGACATTCCAGGGAAGAAGGCTGATTCACTCGGCCAGATCACCCTTGATGTGGTTTTCAGTGATTCCAAGAATTACCGCAAGGAAAAGTTGACATTTGAGGTCATGGACTTTGATGGTGCCTACCATGCCATTCTGGGCAGGCCTACAAATGCCCGTTTCATGGCTCGACCATGTTACGTGTACCTCAAATTGAAGATGCCCGGTCCCAGAGGTGTGATTATAGTCACTGGTAATCGGTAGAGCGCAGAAGAGTGCCTCCAGAAAGGTTCAAAAATTGCAGATGAGCAGATGGCAGTAGTAGAAATGGAAGAGTACAAAAAGACTGCTGACCCGACTGATTTGTTGCGCGCTAATAAGCCTACTTCAGAGTCTGCATTTTAGCCATCCGGTGAAACAAAACCCATGCACATTCATCCGACTGACCCCAATGCTGCCCCAACTCATATATCAACAACACTCGACAGCAAATAGGAAGAAGTGCTCATCCAGTTCCTCCGTGAGAACTAGGACATCTTCGCATGGAAACTGTCTGACATGCTAGGTGTACCCAGGGGACTGGCTGAGCACCGTTTGCGAGTCGACCCGAAAGTAAAACCTGTCAAAGAGTATCTCTATCGGTCCGCCGCGGAGAAGAGGAAATCAATTGGCGAAGAGGTGGCTCGACTTCTGGCAGCTGAGTTCATCCGCGAGATATACCACTCCGAGTTGCTTGCCAATGTTGTCATGGTCCCCAAGAAAGATGACTCACTTCGTATGTGCATCGACTTAAAGCATATCAATCGGGCCTGCCCGAAAGATCATTTCCCTCTACCCCGCATCGATCAAATTGTCGAGTCGACTGCGGGATGTGAGCGTTTGTCCTTTTTGCACCCTTATTCCGGGTACCATCAGATCCGACTGTATGGAACCGATGAAATAAAAAACAGCTTTTATCACCCCATTCGGGTGTTTTTGCTATGTTACCATGCCTTTTGGTCTCAAGAATGTTGGCGCCACATTCATGCGCATGATTTAGAAGTTCTTACTCACTCAAATTAGTCGGAATGTAGAAGCATACATGGATGACATCATGGTCAAATGACGTAAAGGTTCTGACCTGCTGACTGACCTCACTGAAACCTTTGCCAATTTGAGAAGATATGATATCAAGCTTAATCCATTGAAGTGCACATTCGGAGTCCCAGGTGGAAAGTTACTTGGTTTCCTCATTTCCGAACGAGGGGTCGATGCAAACCTAGAGAAGGTTGGTGCAATACTCCGAATGAAACGCCCAGTGCATGTGCATGATGTTCAGAAGCTTACTGGTTGTTTGGCTACTTTGAGTCGATTCATTTCTCGTCTCGATGAAAAGGCATTACCTCTTTACCGACTGATGAAGAAGTCTGACAAGTTCGAGTGGACTCCTGAAGCCGAAGCAGCGTTTGTAGAGCTCAAAGCCATGCTTTCCACCTAGCCGGTGCTTGCTGCTCCAGACAGCAAAGAACCTCTATTACTGTACATTGCTGCCACTGGACAAGTCATCAGCACAGTGCTCACGGTCAAGCGGGAAGAAGAAGGCAAAGCTTTCAAATTTCAGTGCCCAGTATATTATATTTTTGAAGTCTTGACTCCGTCCAAGCAGGATATCCACATTATCAAAAGCTTGTCTATGGAATTTACTTGACAGCGATGAAAGTCGCACACTACTTTTTAGATCACTCAGTTTTAGTTGTCAGTGACGCTCCATTATCAGAAATTCTGAACAACCGAGATGAAGCCGGTCGAGTGGCAAAGTGGGCGATTGAACTCCTTCCATTGGATATCAAGTTTGAGGCAAAGAAAGCAATCGAGTCCCAAGCAATAGCAGATTTCCTCGCCGAGTGGATTGAGCAACAATAACCAATTCAGATTTACATGGAACATTGGACTATGTTCTTTGATGGGTCCAAGATGCTGAATGGTTCTAGTGCTGGGGTAGTCCTGGTATCCCCACGAGGCGATAAACTCAGTTATGTTCTCCATATTCACTTTGATTCCTCCAACAACGAAGATGAATATGAGACACTACTGTATGGGTTGCGTATGGCCATTTCACTCGGCGTCTGTCGACTGATGGTTTACGGCTACTCAGATTTAGTGGTCAATCAAGTGATGAAGGAGTGGTACATCAGGAGCCCGGCTATGACTTGTTATTGCAATGAAGTAAGAAAGTTGGAAAAGAAGTTTGAGGGATTAGAGCTCCACCACATACCCCGAATCAAGAATCAAGCAGTGGATGACCTGGCGAAGTTAGGTTCCACTCGGAAGCCTATCCCCAGCAATGTGTTCTTGGAGCATCTCCATTCCCCGTCAGTTTAAGAGGATCCTTTCACAGAAGAGCCCCCGCAACCGAAAAGTTCTACTGATCCGACTAAGATCGAAGTCCCAGCCGTGGTCGACCTAATCATGGAGGTTTTGGTCATCACCCTAGATTGGACGGTGCCATATATTGCATATCTACTCAGGAAGAAACTTCCAGAGGATGGAGATGAGGCCCGTCAGATTGTCCATTGATCCAAAGCCTTTACTGTGATAGGTGAACAGATCTACAGAGAGAGTGTTACTAGAGTTGCTCAGTGATGCATCACGCTATAAGAAGGTCGAATGATTCTCAATGATATCCACTCGGGGACCTATGGCCACCATATGTCCTCTCGTACCATCATGGCCAAAGCATACCGAGCGGGATTCTACTGGCCACGAGCAAATGAGATGGCAAAAGATATAGTCGACGAGTGCGAAGGTTGTCAGTTCTACTCAAACATGTCCCACAAGCTTGCATCTACCTTAAGGACTATTCCACTCGTCTGGCCGTTTGCTGTTTAGGGGTTGGATATGGTTGGACCCTTCAAGACCGGCAGAAGCGGTTTCACTCATTTGCTTGTAGCACTCGATAAATTCACTAAATGGATCAAAGCCAAGCCTATCAAGAATCTTGATTCAAGCACTACCATCAGTTTCATCAGAGAGATGACTTTAAGATATGGAGTGCCTCATAGTATTATCATAGATAATGGCTCCAACTTGATTCTAATGAGCTCAGAGCATTCTGCACTTCCCAAGGCACTCGGGTCGACTACGCATCTATTGCGCATCGACAGTCGAATGGGCAGGCAGAAAGGGCAAATGGTTTGATTCTTCAAGGGCTGAAACCCCGACTGATGCTCGATCTCAAGAATGCTGCTCGAGCTTGGGTGACTGAATTGTCGTCTGTCCTATGGAGACTGAGAACAACTCCGAACCGGTTGACTGACTAAACCCCTTTCTTCATGGTGTATGGCAATGAAGTTGTGCTTCCGAGCGAATTATTGCACAACGCTCCCCGAGTGGAACTTTTCTCAGAAGCTGAAGCTAAACAAGCACGCCAAGACGCAGTTGATCTCTTGGAAGAAGAACGTGAGATGGCTCTGATCAGGTTGCCCATCTATCAGCAAGACTTGCGTCGATTCCATGCCCGTAATGTCAGAGGTCGAGCGTTCCAAGAAGGAGATCTTATGCTCCGAGTGCATCAGAAACGACCTCACAAGCTTGCTCTGGCCTAGGAGGTCCCTTCATCATCACCAAGGTGCTCCACAATGGGGCGTATCACCTCTACAACGTAGCAACGAAGAAAGACAAGCCACACTCGTGGAATGCGGATCTACTCCGCCGTTTTTATACCTAAACACTCGAGTCAATGAGTTGTAATAAGAATCATTCGGTTTGCTTATCAAAGACAAGATTTTTGCAGTATCTTAACGATTGTTCCAAACACATGTGTTCAAATCCCCCAGAGGGTGGCTTAGCCGCGAACCCGATTCGCCTAAGTTAAAAAATCCTCCGAGTGAAGAGCAACCCTCTCACTCGGGGGCTTAGCTGCGATCCTGTACTCGCCCCAGTTAAAAATCCTCTGAGTGGAGAGAAATCCTCCCGCTCGGGAATTAGCTGCGACCCCATACTCGCCTAAGTTAAAATCATCCGAGTGGAGAGCAATCCTCCCACTCGGGGGCTTAGCTGCGATCCCGTACTCGCCTAAGTTAAAAAATCCTCCAAGTGAAGAGTGATCCTCCTTCGGGGGCTTAGCTGCGACCCCGTACTCGCCTAAGTTTAAAAATCCCCCGAGTGGAGAGTAGTCCTCCCACTCGGGGGCTTAGCTGCAACCCCGTACTCGCCTAAGTTAAAAATCCTC